>NW_020221158.1:0-5813 GCF_003070985.1 Temnothorax curvispinosus
AGGCATATTAAGCAATTGCGTCGGGTATCACGTTCAAGGCTGAATTTAGCCTTACATAACTTCCACAACAAAGAATAACAACTGCCTTACAGAACGTAAATGATATGGGATAAATGTTTAATTAATTAGCATAATGACTCAACAAGTCAAACAAGTTAGTTAAAATGCGATATAGCTTGTTGACATCAAAAGTGTACTGATTTAGATGGTTGTCGTATTAAGTTTTTTACAAATAATTATGAAAATATATTAAATTACTATTTGCTTAGTTATGGAACGCTATTAAATTAGAATACAATAGAATATAAAAAAAATAACAGCGTTGTTATCAGAAAGTTTGAAATTAATTTAAGAATTCAAACTTTAGGTCTTTTGAAGAAGACAATAAAAATTTTTTATACAAAATAGCAAGACGCTGCCTAGTTTTATACAGTAGCATTTATTATTTTTATTTACAGATGGTTTAATTGCATTAATGGATATTTATTGTTATCTTTTTTTACGTTATTTTTTTTGCATACTTACGTTATTAAGCGTTACAAGATGGCCATGACGGCCCATGACGGCCGTAGTGATTCTACTAGTCGAGACAAATACTATACTTACCATTTATAAGTCTCTAAAATTGTATGCTTGTATTGTATTCTTGCTATGATTTCCAGAAGCATTTGAGCTCTAACAAAGTGTGACTCTTTTCGAGGTAGCAAAACAAGGCAAGTATTTTACCATAAGTATAAGTGTAATGATACGATTTATTTATGCGCTTCGACATTTGCATTATTAACGGAAATAGTAGGGAACGCTGTTGAGCAGTATTAGAATCTAAGAACTCTATATAAGGTAGCGTACAAAAAGAATAGCAAGAAATATTATTTGTCAAATAATTCTAAACGTTAACAGAAAATAATTATATAATTAATATATAATTAATATATAATATATAAAATGATACACAAATACAGTCTTAGATATATCCGATACAATATATTTCATAATATATATATTTTATTTATAATCATACCCAATTAGTTACATTGTACTACAAAATACAATACATTAAAGTAGTATCTATATAAAAATAATAATATAAAATAAAATTAATATAAAATTATATATACGCGCAATAATATATTATTTATATTATAGATATACATATAATGAAGGTATTAGTAAAAAATAATATCTTAACTTATTATATAAGTTAAAAAGAAAGAGAAAGGACTTTTTCAGATAAGCTTGAGAATTAATATTAAAATTACAGCTTATAGATACATATCTAGATTGTACTTATTTCCCTTTAATTAGTTATGGTTCTTTTGCAGATTCATTTCTTTTTATTATAAATGGTGAAAATTTGTCAAGTACATTCGCCAGATCAGACTTTTGATCTTTTATTACACGTTGAATATTTTTGGGTACTTTTTCTTCGAATTTACTTTTCACGAAGTCGTTGATCTACACAACAAATTAATAATAATTTTATTATTATATATTTAATTATACGCATTATAAAAAACTGATATAAAATATTTGTCCATAAATCATTATTTTTACAAAATCAGGAATTATAGGTATGCTAAATATAATTTATTTTTCTCAGAAAAAGTTAAAAAAAATAAGGTAATAAATGATACCGCAATGTATAAGATTCTTACTTTATAATTATTTAATTTAAGTTTACAACTCTGCCATTTGTGTAATATTATGTACTAATTAGTTAATATCAAACTTATAAAAAGAATTAATAAATTGTGGTCTTTTGTTTGTTGTAAGTACTAACAAACTCTTCAAAATTTTAATATTTTTTAACAAGTAAACATATATATTGTTTTAATTATCTTATTATTAATCTAATAATAATGGTATAATATCAAAATTTAGTCTTTATAGTTGTTGATGGTAAAATCGAAGTAAATAAATTTAATTATAAATAAATATGTGACATCTAAGATAATTTACCTTGTCAAGTCGTTCACGAGAATTTACGCTATAGATAATACCAACTAATATTCTGTCATTATTGCGCATCCTATAAAAGAAATTAAGAAATTACAACTAGTAGGTAAAAGACACAATGCTCATAATTAGTCAAACATATTATTAATTATTACCTTGTATAATTATATGTTATTTCATCTAAATTTGCTAACATATAATCCAGTACTGCGTCGTTGTCTGAATGTTTCTGAATAATACGTGAAATAATGGCAGAGTAACCATTGTTTTGTATTATAATGTCATTCGAGGCACTTGTATTTATAAAATTAATCAAAATATCAGGATTTTCAGAACAAGCCAAGTATTCTAGTATATCATTGTCTTGTTTGATGAAATATATATCCATTAATTTGTTCCACGTAGACGCGTTAGCTTTCATTATACCATTACAATATATCCATTCTTTTAAGTCTGAGGGAATTCTATATATATGTATAATAAAAAAATTGTATAACTCTGTACATTATTATTATTAAATGTAATTTATCATCACTCTGCGCCACATATTACAACGCTATATGATTACAATAAAATTACCTATGTGTTTCGGGATTTGCAAGAAATTCATCTAATTTAACGGTGGCCATTCTTTTGCACTCGGAGTGACCAAAATTACATGCCCATTTTAGAGTGTTGGATCTTTTCAGCTTTGTAAGATCATCATCGGCAGAATCTTCTTCGTATCCTACGTTATTAGTAATTTTATCCAAAATATTCAGTATATATTGCTATATGTAGAAATTATAAAAAGATTAATTTGATAAAACCTTGATCTATTCTGTCTATAATTTAATCTTAAATATACACAAATGTTTTATTAATTAATTATACATATATATATATATATATATATATATATGTGTGTGTGTGTGTGTATATATATATATATATATATATATATATATATATATATATATAATTCTTCTTACCTTAAAATAATTAAATTCTGGAAGTTCATGAAATTCTCTCGTGAAGTCTAATATATTAAACATAGGATATAATGCTACAAAATCTGTTTCCCGAGACAAGTAATTCGCGAGGTCTATAGAAATATCTCTATATCGAGTTGACGTGCTATCATAAGATGATAGGCGTCATCAATGATTTGTGCTCGATTAAGCACGTGTATTTTTATATAATTGTCAGAATTGAGATAGTTTGCAATTTTTTGCCAATTTGAATCGTCGTAATTAACACGATAGTATCCTGTTGAAAAATTAATTAACATTACAGACCACATTATTAAAGGTTTCGAGATTTATCAGGAAACATGTTTAAATATTTCTTTCTCATGTTCAAGTTGTATCGAAAAATCGCCGTCATATTATACATAGATTGTTAATTATGAAATAAATTATCACTGAAGCTTTGTGGTACAAAAAATTATGTTTTCTATATTAAATTAAGTTGTTGTTAAATTATTGTTATTCGTAAAACATATTTACCCATTTGTTGTACGTTGACTATGACCCAGTCATTTGGATCGATTCCATCAATGCTTATATTTTTATCTTGTGGTCTTAGCCAATGAGTGGGCAGAGTAGAGGAGAAGTCGGAATTCGTTTGCGGAGTAGCAAAAGTCACAGGTATCCACCACTTATCGCTATCGATATGCTCATTTTCGCTTTTTGGACGAAAATGTTCTTGCGTTAGTATCGTTTCACCAGTGACATTATTTCGAGTCACATATACCATAGGATAATGCCTTTGTCTTAACCAGGTATCCATTACATCTTTTAATTTATAGGCACTATGTGGAACATCTGATTCATCAAGAACTTCTTGCAAGGCGTTCCATAAGTCGTCGGAAGTAGCCGAACTAAATTGACTACGTAATGTAAGACGAACGTGAAAAATAATGCAGATTACATGTTTTTAGTTTATTAAATAAAAATGTATAATTTGATTATAGATCAATATCTCATTAGTTTAATTTTTTGCAAGTTACGTAGAAAAGAAACATAACGAGTGGCATATTCCCCCCAATTACTCTATAAATAACTTTATTCAAGCAATTTCCTTCGTTCAATGCAATATAGCGTTATTTCAAAATTACATGTATGTCTTGTGTGTGTGTGTGTACCTATATACAAGGGTTAATTTGATACTTTTTTTCTGTGTATAATAAAAAGTAAGAAAATTAAACTATTAATGCTACTGTAAGTAAACAATTAAACGTAACATTATTATTACATTGAATTCTTTATAGTTTTATACATTTATATTTTTAATATAAATAAATATATGTATTATAGAACTTACTGTTTATGTAAATAATTAATAATACCGTTCCGAAATACCTCAGGGGTAAGAGTATGCTGTAACATGCGCAGTATAGCGGGTGCTGCGATAATTAGTATTACATAAAGCGTATATAACTAATATGTTATAATAAAGACACCATTCATAAGTTCGCAAACGTAACTGACGTGATAGCAAAAAAATTAATTTTTGCAATTTAAAAGTAGAATAAATATTTCTTTACATTCTTACGACAAACTTAATATATAAATAAATAGCATATTTATATATAAGATTCCTTTTTATCGTTATTCTTCTCTCTTTCCTATTTTGTGTCATGTATATACGTTTGGGAACTTGGGGATTGATTTACATTTACTTAATCTCACCCTTGCCGTAACTGGAATAAGAAAAGAGTGATTCAATTTCTTCACGATCTTTGGCTTCGAATGTAATAGGTTTCATATTCTTAGCAATGTCATAATGAAGAGCTGATTGTTGAGTCTTGATAACAAAAAAGTCCATTATTCGCCATTCTTTAAAAATCTGGAAAAATACGGAACTCTAGAAAGTTTCAATAAAATGAACTAAATATTAATAGAATATTATTATTTACTACCAATATAAACAATTTAAAAAAAATCTATTTTTATTTCAATTAGTAATTATTTTATCCGTAATTATTAATACTTTTTATAGCATAAAATTATCGTCAATAATTACAGATAAAATATAAGTGATTTATTTGTTTTTTTTTCTGTTTTTATATATTTTACAATCAACTATAGAGAATCGACGTATTTTAATATATTATTTAATCTATCTGTCACATAAATGATGATTTATTCAAATGCATAAGGACATATTTGTAACAATATTTATATATCAACCTCGTTGAGGATATGTTCTTCGAAGAATGACGCAAAGCCTTCATTTAGCCACACGTGAGACCACCATGACGGACTGACTACATTACCAAACCATTGATGCGCCATTTCATGTGCTGCTGTCACCGCTACTGTTAGTTTACGCTGCAGCGTATTTTCTTTTTCATCGTATGCAAAGTTAGACTCGCTAAAAATTATTTTATAACGCAGTTATATATTGTTTCTTTTCGAAAAAGTTTGCTATGTAATTAATGTTTACATATTAAAATTGTTTAGGGTATACATGAGACTTTTTACTTTTTTTAATTTTAAATACGCCTATTATATTTTTATTCTTTCAATATCAGACATTTCACATCTTTCTTCACAATCGTTTAATAATTCTGTCTTAAATTTAAGGTCAAATTGATTAAAAATGTTTAAAACTATTTAGGAAAATATAATTTGAACATAAAAAGAGATAAGAGTTAATTGATTTGAAAAATCCTGAGCCTCGTTTTCTTACAAAGTTTTTATAATATACAATGTTAAACACAAAATTTTACATATACTGATGCATGCATCAGTAAGCTGGATAATATGTAAAATAGCAAAAAATTTCAAAGTTTTTATGTAAAGAAAATACTATACGTGTAAGTCATTCTGTTAACATATATTTTAAATTACGTTGCGTTACATGTAAATAAT
>NW_020221159.1:0-4856 GCF_003070985.1 Temnothorax curvispinosus
GGGTAGAATTTTCCGGGGAGTGCTATAGAGTGTATAGTTTTTCGTTACCAATCTTCTGGAAACTGGTTTTTCTAATTTTTTAATTCTTACGCAAAATAATTGACCGAATCTTGGAGAGGGAGAGGGAGAGGGAGAGGGAGTGAGAGTGGGAGAGAGAGTGGGAGAGGGAGTGGAAGAGGGAGTGGGAGAGGGAGTGGGAAAGAGAGTGGGAGAGAGAAAGGGAGAGGGAGAGAAGAGGAGAGAGAGAGAGAAAGAAAGAGAGAGAGAGAGAGAGAGAGAGAGAGAGAGAGAAAGAGAGAGAGACTATTGAGTGAGATTATTTGCGTGTATTATTACACATATCCTCCGGGGCGAAGCACGGGTAACCAGCTAGTATATAGTATATATTCATACAGAAACTAAGATGAGGCTGCCAAAAGGCCTAGGTTTGGCCTAGGAGGCTTAGATCGCATGGCTTTGTTACTAAATTGATTGTTTATCGTTGCGATCCTATTTCTCTTATTAATATAAATATAGTTAATACATTAATATCTTTGAAAAATAAAATATATATATACGTATATTATTTGGAAATAACTAATTTTTTAAGGCTATGCTATATAAACTATTTATATTTAGCTGATGTGCAATTTAAACATAGAACGCATTTTTTAAAAAATTTATCAGAAAACGCAGAAAAAAGATTTAAACTTAGAAGTTTTATTTTAATACTTTGTGTTGCTGTTAATGAGCATGACGTAAAGACCACAATCACAGTTGAAATAATTGCATAAATCTTCGACTAACAAGTTTCATCACGGGGAAATATACATAAATGTAGGTTTCCTTTAATAAAAACATCAGTTGTATTTTTGACGTCTTTTTTTCTCATATTTATATTTTACGACGTTTGTTATTGCGAATGATTTATGAAAATCATTGATACATAGTACGTGTGAACGTTACTTTTTAGTTTTAGTAGTACTTTTAGTAGTAATACTTTTAACAGTTTAGTTATTATAGTTGTAGAATAACGTGCGCAACACTTAATATGCTTATGTTAATAGCAGCATATAATAAATTTAAATGTACTTTTTTTAAATCTTTATTATAATTTGCATCTTATTACGCATCATTGATAACAAGAAAATGCATGATTTTACAATTTTGAAGCATGATCACATATTACAACTTTTTATGTATTCCGTGACAAGACCTGCTAAGTCTACGATTTATGCAATTATTTCAATTGTGATTGATCTTCATCTATATGAAAATGAAAAATTTATGCTTATTTTTCTCATTACTGGAAATTCATACTCGTTGCAAAGTAACATAACTTGCAAACATATATGCCTCTATTGTGACATAATGGATGCAATGTCATGATACAATGTAGAAAGTATTTCTGTCTATAATGACGGAACGATAAGATGCAATAAAACACTAATAGATTTAAAAAAGTATTGTATTTCATATTTTGTACAAAATTAATATGTAAAAAGCGTTACTTACATTATATTTTAAAATAATTCTGCGTTCTGTTATTTTATTGCTTACTTTTTTACGCTTATGCATTGCAGTTTTTTTATTCTATCTTGCTACAATCTTGTAATTATTTCTTATTTGTTTAACAAATTACTCATTTTTCTGCGGATATTGCCTTCTTTTATAGCACGATTGTTATATCTCGTGCGAGAGTACAATTTTACCTTCGTCATAAATTGCAACGCTTGCAATCGATGATTGTAGCACGCATTATTTTTGTCTAGCCATTCACAGTGTTTTTCATTTATTGCATTTATACATTCATTCGTTATCTTTTCTAGAATTTGCTTTGATGGCCAATAATGTAGCCATACACGATTGAATGTCATTAATTGCGTTTGGACCACTTTTGTAAAAAGATCTGTCGGTCGTACCAATTTTGTTACTGCAGGAGCATCTTTGTCTGCATTTGGATATTCTTGAAATTCTGTGTACATCTCATTTTCAGTTGCGTTTTCCATTGGCGTTTTCATCATGTAATCACGACAATTATCGCACTTCGTTTTTCCTAATACGCTTCGTCGCGCTATATATATATATATATATAGCGGGATATATTCCAACAACTGATAAAGGCAATGTTCAATGCTTTATGGAGTCTCTTATTAACTCACCGAGTCATCTTGTTAAAACAGAAAATTTATTGAATGCAAATCATACTGTCATACAATGTGACGGTAGTTCTGAACATGAAACATTTATGGAAAATTTGCAACTTCTTGCAGAATACGATAATGTGGAAAATGCAGAAAACGTTCTTCCAAGACATAATTTTAATTCATCTAATTTTTATTATGTCTAGACATAATTTTAATTCGTCCAATTTTTATTATGTCTAGACATAATTTTAATTCAGCGAATTTTTATTATGTCATGACATAATTTTAATTCTGCCGCTAGGGAATTTTTAAGTCGATTCTTATGAATCAAGCTTGAATTCGATATCTAGGTGTCCCAGGTTGCCGATGACGGGTTCCAGATAGTGCGCTCCATAGTTTTCGGTGTCATATACATATATGTCATAAGACGTCGCGGCGTTAGGAGGAGGAGGAGGAGGAGTATTTTAACCCTTAAATGCCACCCGGGGTCCAGCGGACCCCAGACCCTTTACAATGATATATTTTCAAATGTTCCCCCCAAAAATGGAGCTCATGCTCCCATTGATGATAGTTGAGTGATTGACCCACTCGGTTGTACACTTAGCAGTACTCAGTTTACTTAATCTTTTATACTACGTTGAAATTGAAATTTTAACAATATAAGCATTTATTCTCTTTTCTAAGCCTTGAACAACATTGAAAATAATTTTCATCTCCTTACTCATTGATTTTTTTATATTTATAAATATAAAAAAATCAATGAGTAAGGAGACAATTTTCATGCTGGGTCTTTTAGACCCCATGTGTCATTAACGAGATTCTTGAGAGGTGTGGCATTTAAGGGTTAAATAAAATTTTTCACATTTGGACTTTGCGTCTCAATATCTCCGCTCGTAGGGCACGTAGCGGAAAATATTATAGGAGATACCCCCTTCAATTCGACCCAAGCTATCGATCAAGCCTACTTAAAACTTGATCTGTTCACTCGTCATATGAGATCTCAACATCTCGAGTATTCGCAAATCGTCGCGTCACGTAAAAGAGTCACGGTCGGTCTCGCTCCGCGTGTACTTGGCACGAGACACTACCGTGTCTCTTGATTGTAGGTCCAAGAACCCGTAAATATCGCTTTGCTAAGACGCTTATTTCAAAGTCACCTCAGTGTTGCATGAGTTCATATAATTACTAAATATGTGCCTTACGAAAGAGGACATTTTCTCTTATGTCACCTAGAGTATATATTAAGAGGACCCACAGCTAGTATTCGAACTATTTCTTAAATCTTATTTTAGTGCTTATGCACAAAAAAGTATCAATACTAAAAATTGATTAAAGTACTTGTATTATTATTTTTTAAACAAAGAGGAAGTAATATGCTTTTTATACACAACTTTTTATATACTACAGTTTTATCAGATATTCATATGTTTAGCATTAAAAATGATTTCTATGGTTGATTTCAGATGTTAGATAATGTTGATTGGCGCGTGTGGTTCGATGACATCTTTATTACCTATCATGCCGGAAATGTCCTTATGGGAAAACAAGTGTTTCAGTATGGAAGTGTTAGCGGAAAAATGGATCAATTGGGATAATGATGTAATATATATCTCCTATGATCCCAGACGAGATAAATCTTCGTGACGCTCAGAAAATAATATTATTAAACTGCCTACAGTCTTCTCACAGGAGTCTGACCATAAAAAAACTGAAATTTATTTTCTATGATTTCTTCTGCAACCATAATGAAATGATGAAATACAGTAAATATGCATATCGTCATTTAAATTGATTCGCAATTAAATTGATTAACATAAAGTGCACGTACTTCGCAGGTTTCGTTGGCTGCTATTAATTGTGCATTAAAGTTCGATGGCCTGAGAAAGTTAGACCAACTTTGAATTTTGCCGTTAAATACTGTTTACCAAAAAATTATGCATGTCCTATATTTAAACATTTGTACGAATGAGAACATATACGTAAAACAACGATCGAAATAACGTATAAGAAAAATAAGAAAAAAATGTTGGATGAAACCCAAAAAAAGGAATTAAACACAAAAAGAAATATATTTGTATCGGCAACAATTGGCAAAATATACATAAAAACTTCACGACATCGGAAACTAAGTTCGTTTCCGACTTCTATTGTGTGAACATGTAGTCGTTGTGTGGCTCAGAAATCATAATATTTCGTTATAACACTCACTCAGACACTGGAATTCGCTAGTATGATACGCAATGCGAGTTTGTGCCATCGTGGGACATTCTCTGTCCTTTCATGTGTGATGTTTCTGTCAAAATCTCACAAGCATTAGACTGAAAATGTATTGACGATGGTACTCTTTTCCCCATCAGATCACTTGAGAAGGACCCGAATCCAGGATTGAAACGTCGTGAAGTTTTTATGTATATGCCATGTTGTCAATACAAATATATTTCTTTTTGGTTAAACATTATTGACGGAACAAACACTTCCTTTTTGAAATTAAACACAGTTCTACACCTAAAGTGTAGATAATTATTTTTGTAACAATTAACCTCTGCTTTTGTTTTTAATGGATAAGTCATTAGTAATAATAATAATCTTTATTTACGGGGTAAACCCTTTAGTGTATACATGACAGAAAGTAGATTATAAAAATTTAACTAAAGTAGAATAAAAATACAATTACAATTAGAAGAGAAAAGTTATGTTAGGAGAGTAAACAGATAAGTTTCCGCTTGAACG
>NW_020221160.1:0-6164 GCF_003070985.1 Temnothorax curvispinosus
ACTTGTGACATTAATGTCAGCTCTGTATGATCAAGGGCCGATTTCACGTGCTTACTCCGCTAGGCCCTTTGGTTTTAATTTGATTCTTATTAAAACGTATTTTTGTTTAAATAATGTTTAAATAATATTTGCGGTAAAATTTGTTTCTTTATTTGTCAAACTTAACATGTAAAATATTTGATTCAAATTAAAAAAAAATAATATAGTCATATAAGATTATATATGATCAGATCAGAATATTGCATCTCAAAATATCCGATAGATGGCATTTGATGTGATCTGTTTCTCGTAATTAAAATTTGACAAAGAGTGTTATAAGATAACGGTATCAAGAAGACACGACACTGTCTCGGAACGACACAATTTTTGTATCAGTTATATCGTGAAGTCCACTCTTATAATAAAGTAGCACGCTTAAAAAATAAAATTTTATATAATCTTGTTTAAATTTATAAATTGGCATAAATTTAAATTTAAAACAAAATTATATAAAATTCTAATAAGATCAAATAACATTTATATATGACAAATTTGACTTATATGACAAATTTGACTTATATGATTATATTTGACTTATATGATTATATTTGACTTATATATGATTATATTTGACTTATATGATTATATTTAACAAATTAATTTTGAATTTATTACCATATTTAATCCACATTTGGCAAATTAAAACCATATTAACTTTGCATTTTCTTAGGTCTGTGCGGCTGATTTTGCATACTTTAACAAAGCAAGGTCCAGTTTAATCCATATATAGATTAAATAAGATGGGGTACTTTAATTTGATTTAAATATGACATATTTAAATTATAATTGATTTGCATATTCGATTCTAATAAGATTCTTAATAAATTCATATAAGCTTTTAATACGGTTTTAATACAATCGTTTTTCACGGGAAGAGACGTGGAGAACGTATTTGTTAGTGTTGTTTCATTTTTTGGATAAAATCAACAAGCAGGAATTTAATTCTTTATGTCCGAAAAGCATAATTTCCATTATTTTTCTGATTTCGCATTCTTCAATTTCCACTTTTGTGGAAAGTCGAAGAAACAGCTGTCAGAAAAACATTTTGTCACAAATAAAAAATTAATTCAGTAACTTGGACGTCTATACAGAATTAGAAGATATTTTGAAATTAC
Organism: Temnothorax curvispinosus; assembly: GCF_003070985.1. Lineage (NCBI taxonomy): Eukaryota > Metazoa > Arthropoda > Insecta > Hymenoptera > Formicidae > Temnothorax > Temnothorax curvispinosus. The sequence continues at coordinate 1,155 of NW_020221160.1, forward strand.
GCTAGGATAAATGATTCAATTTTTGTTTGGAGATTTTATGGAGAAGTAAGTCAATGGTAAACTTAAAATTAAAACAAATTTTTTTATTTCAAAATTAGTTATTTTTATTTCTTTCAGTATTTCTTTTCAATTAATATTATTATAAGGCTTAAAGGATACTATTTTATTTGAAGAACGATCTGTCAAAAGCCCATCAAAAGTTAATTTAAAAAAAAAGAACAGAAAGGACAGCAAGATTTGAATTTGCAATGGCACATTTAACACAGAAATATTGGACTGACAACGAATGGAGAAGGATTATCTGGAGCGATGAATCCAAGTATCTGTTTGAAGACAATGGAAAATGGAATACGATATATTCAACGTCCTTCTGGCAATAGATTTAATTAACGTTACCAAGTTTCGACTGTAAAACATGGTGGCGGAAATATGGGGTTGCTTTCATGGAGAAGGAATGGGATCATTGCATTGCATAACGGATATTCCTACTGCCGAAAGCTACGTGAATGTTTTATCTTTTGCAAATAAAAATTTTTAAGATGACAATGATCCAAAACATTCAAAATTTGTTGTAATGTAATTTAATAATTTCTTCGAAAGTTTATCTGTACAACCATTTGTCTTCTCAAAAAGTATTATCGCATTTTCTTACCGATTCTTATTTTTTCTTATTATTTACTGCATGTATTTGTACACATTTAATAGACCTTTTTTTGCATATATAGGTAAAATTTTGCTTAAAAAAATGTATGTGAGAAATAACACTTCAAATATTGTAATAATAAAATATCTATTTTCTAAGATGTATGTGATTTAGTAATTAAAAACAAAAGTTTTCTATGCAATCGCACTTGTCATTTATTTGCACATAAAGATAAATATACTTTTGTAAAAATGCACAATGATACAACGTTTAAAATTTTATAGCTAACCTGAGAAATTCTCAAAATGATTCGTATTTGAAAGAAAAAAAAACAAAACAAAATTTCTAATTCACATAAGGCCGATCTCGAAAGCAAAGCGCCTAAAATGGATCTTACAATATTACGAACCTGCCAGATTCTTTTATTACTATAAACTTTTTATTTAGAAATACATAAAAAGGATTTAAGAACTGCAGAAGTTAAGTCAAAATTGACCGAATCCATTAGACTTTCATAACGTAACGTAGTCTGATTAAATAATAGATATATATTTCTATATATTCCTAATTCTATATTTATGATAATCCGTAAAGTTTTAATGTCCTATCCATGCTGGTAGACGCAATGTATTGTGCATGCTTTCCGAAACGAACTCCGGTGGCTGCCGCTGTGTGATCGTTCAGGACCTTCAATTCCTACTGCCATTGCTTACAGAGATATACCCTGAAAACAATACGACATATTATATAATACAAGCAATTTTAAATTAATTCACGTTATTCAATATTAGCACATACGGTGAATAATATTAAATATTAAAATATTTGATATATGATTGTGACGCTACTGATTGTGAGACAATAACACAAGTTTTATTTAAAATTCTCGATTTTTTAAAATATGAAACATCCTGTATTTACTAATTACTATATATAATTAATTCTTAATTATATATTAGTATCAATATTTTAGAATAATTATATTAATTATCAATAACTAATAAATTCAGTATTTTACCTGACATCCGTTCCTGCCACAGCCAAGTATATAAGTCTCACTTTGATCAAAACAAATATCCTTCACTTCATAGGATTGCTTCAACTGCGATGTCTTAAAGTTCTTCAGTTGGCGCAAATCCCAAGTTTGACGCAAGAATCTTCCGCAGCTGTCGCCAAGTAATATCCATTGTCCGCGAAACTAATGGCTGTGATTACACCCGTATGCTCCGGAAAGTTCGCAACATTTGATTGTTCTTTCAAATCTTAAATTTTCACCTGAGAGTTCGCTGTACCAGTGCCGAAGATTAAAACATCAGGATAAAATTGCGCCGTTGTCAATGATTGTCCCGCTTGTCCTGCAACCTTTAAACACTTCACGATAAGTATGAAAAAAAAGAGAATGAAAGAGAGGGAGAAAAGAGAAAGGGGTAGAACCTTTTATTCTTTCTAAATCAAAAACAATTTTATTATTAAATATAATAGTACATTTATGTAAATTTATACAAACTTTGGAAATAAATTCCTAAAAATTCCAGATCTTTATAGGTAATACATACATTTGTTTTTTAAATATATTTAAAATATACAGCATTTTTTTTACAACCATTTGACGGCTTAAATTTCTTTTACATTTCAGTTTCTTGTGACATTTATTGCATACATAATCATGTACGTGCACTATTTTGTAATGTTCCTCCGAGGCTTTTTTACTCAATAAGTGACATCGGCAAATCTCACATGCCACACTGTTGGTTTTATGCCTCTGCATGTGTACACGCATCCTAACGTGCAAGTGAAAAATCTTACCGCAAGTGTCGCAGTGAATGTTCTATAAATGTAAAAGAGAACAAAATTCAAGAGAAGCAAGAAGCGATTAATAGAGATTTGTTATAATTGTAATAGAGATCATACACAATCATGCATTAATAAATTATTAATAACTTGTTAATTAAAATATCGAAGAACTCTATGTGATCTTTTTTACATAGTACATTGAGTTTAGCTATTTTGACAGAACAAAAACTAAAAGTTATATTAAAGAGTTTTGTTGCTTATGTTGCAGAGTCACTTAGAGGGTAAATTCAAGTGCCCAAAATGTCCGAATGTGTACAAAAGTAATTGGTACTTGAATAAGCATCTGATGTTGAAGTACGAGAGCATAAAAAAGGTATAATTATATATGTAACCAAAAATATATATATTTAATAGTTAATAAAATAAGTTTTGTTACACATTTCCAGGATTTCTGCATATCGTAATTTTATTTAATTAACATATAAACCAGTATTGAGTTTTAATATTAACATTACATTCCAATTTATATAATAAGTATTATTATAATGAATAAGGTACATGTAGATATGTTCTTATTTGCTGCATGATTGTATATGATCTCTATTACAATTGTAACAAATCTCTATTAATGTTTCTCGCTTCTTTTTAATGTTGTTCTCTTTTACAATTATAGAACTTTCCTTGCGACACTTGCGGTAAGATTTTTCACTCGCACGAGAGAATGCGTATACACATGGGTAGGCATAAAAGTAACAGTGTGGCATGTGAGATTTGCCGACGTCACTTATCGAGTAAAGAAGCCTTGGAAAAACATCACAAAACATTGCATTTACATGATTATGTCTGCGATATATGTCACAAGAAAATGAAATGTAAAAACAAGTTGCGCGCTCATATAATTGTAAGAAAAATTGCTGTATATTTTAAACCGTACAAAATTACCTTTTTTAAAAAAAAAGGTAAAAAAAGGCGCCAAGTACACGCATAGTAGTGTATATGTTGTTACCTCAAAAAATAAGAAAGTGGTAGTATTATACCTCGAAAAAACCTAAGTAACAAGTGGTAGACGTAATCTTTATATCTCAAAAAATCTCGAAAAAATCTAAGCAGTAGTATCTTTATTTCCGAAAAATTATAACCCAAGTAATACACATCACAAAATTATGTTATCTTATCAAAAAGAAGAATCGCGCTTCAAGTGATCTATTTTACAATTACAAAAAAGAAATGATATCTCTTTAAATTACAGCGCCAATTACAGAGAGAACATATATATTGCCTCAAAAAATAATTGTTGCACTACTTTGAAAAATCTTTACATTGTGACCTATTAGAAGTTAGCCCCCCACTTTTAGAATTAACATATTTTCACGGTTGTGCTGAATTGTGCTAGGTTTGTGCTATATTGTGCTTGAATATTATAACCATAATATGAAAAATAGGAAAAAAACTTTCTTAAAAATTATTTTTAAGTTAGCCCCCCACTTTTCGTTTTTTTCAATTTTTTTGATTGTGCTGAGTTGTGCTAAAGAGCTTGAAATATTTTATGATTTTGTTTCTTTTGAGATATTCTGAGGCAAACTCGATGGTAAGTGAGACTCATGATTCTGTTTCTTTGTATTATAACCCGCGTTACTTTCTCTAAGGATAAGACGAATTGTCTGAGTTAATATTTTAGTCTGAAGGACGCTAGGTTTTGCGCGCGTTTCGACAGCCGAGGCCGTAGGAGACGAATTGCGAACGCCCTGAATGTCAACGGGAGGTTCTGTTGGTGCGGGGTGCGACGGAGCGGCGTCTAATAATCTCGGGTCGAATTCGCCAGCCGTACAGTAAGCACGACGCAGCCTTTTTAACTGGTGCGCCTGCTCTGACCGCTTCGATCGCACCATTAACGACGACAGACTTATCGTAAGGGTGCTTACTCTACTTCCAGCTCCTGCTTAATAGGGATATTTCGACTTCCTTCGTGTTTATGTGGTGTGCCAGGTGGGGTGCGTGTGTCCTTGTGGCGGTGTAAACGTGTGTGTGTTCCTGTGGCGGTGTAAAAGATAGTTGGTATTTTATAATCTAATTTTATTGGATAATTTTAGGAACAAGGAAATCAGAGAACGTCCTGCGGGAGGCGCGCATCTAAAGTAAGGACCAGCGAGAACGCCCTGAAGGAGGCGCGCATCGACGCGAGGATCTATCGAGAACGCCCTGTGGGAGGCGCGCATCGACTGGTGAGTATCAGATTTAAGATCGTCGAGGTGTAAATTGAACAAGATTATTTATGCAATATGTGCAACCGATTTATTGCTAACCACACTTTCATTTCTTTTACAGATAGTACTTCGCGAGATCAACAACAATACGCGCCCACGGCTAAGTTCGATCGGCGATAAAATCGCCCGCGGCTATGTTCAATCGGCGATGAAATCTCTTGCGGCTAAGTTCTTACAAGCGTAACGCGCCCGCGGCTATGTTCGTTCGGCGCACGGCTAAAGGTGGAAGCACATAAAATTGCAGGAGCCATGAGCACGAATGCAGAAGCCATATGCGCATGCGCTATGGTGTCTGCATACTGCCTATGG
>NW_020221161.1:0-1080 GCF_003070985.1 Temnothorax curvispinosus
AGAGTGAGTTTAATCGGAGAATCACGTTAATCGGAGACTGTGAGACCGGCCCTAAGGGCCGAGATATTGTAAGGTGAGAATCGGGAAAGTTATAAATATTTTAACCGAATGGGCAATTTCGAAAAGGGCACGTCGTTTTTGTGCGAATTCCTGACAAATTTTAATTTTCAGAGATGTGCCCTTTTCGAAATTGCACATTCAGTTAGAATACAATACAAGATATTCAAACGACGAAATACAAGATGCATAATGTTATGATGAAGTAATATATCCCACAATATATAACTATATTTTGTTAAAATTTGTTTGTCGAGAGTCATCTTTAACATAAAAATAGCGAAATGATACTTTTATTGGGAAGCGAACGAACAATTGTTCTTACAAGGAAATACTCCGAACTTTTCGATTCGGATAAACTTTTTTGGGTATGTTGTAATAACTCATACATGCATGAATAACGGTATTTTTAATTTTAATTTATTCATATCCTATCGCCCTTTAAAGGTATGATTTTTAATCTCAATTTATAAAAAAGGGCGTTTTTACTTTTTTTGCCCACACACTATATCATATATATATATAAAATAACTTAAAGAGATAGAAGAAAATGCTTACAATAAAAGTCAGGGGTAAGTTATGGGTCTACAAAAAGACAAAAATTTAAATTAAAAAAATGTATATTGTACAAAAATTTTGTAAAAATTTTTATTTCTATTTTTATACGTGTATTTTATTAATTTATTTTTTTTCTCCTGTAATTTAAAGAGTTATATGTGAAAAATTGAAAGCGTTCTTAGAGGTTGAAAATCATACTTTCAAAGAATAAAGAACTAATTATTATTCATGTATTGAATCATTATTCATGTATTAAAAGTCAACACGCCCATAAAAGTTCATTCAATTTGAATATCTTATCGATACACTCCATTTTATTGTTTAAAATAATTTTTTATTGCTTACATATATTGTCAAGTATCAAGGGCCGACATATTGAAAAACCAAAATGATGAAAATCGGATAATTTATAAATACCTTAGAATACAATACAACAGATTCAAATAAAATACAAGATGCGAGTGT
>NW_020221162.1:0-4423 GCF_003070985.1 Temnothorax curvispinosus
TATAATTTGTACAAGATAACGTGACTTGTATTGTAATGTAACGTGTGGTATAAATCGCAAGGCGTTGCAAGCTTGAGCGCAGGGACCAATCTGAGAGAAAGGGAAGACGAGCCCCGGCCGCACTTCTGCCAACCAAGAGAAACTACTAGGATAAACCCCATCTATCTGGCGGGACCACAGTCCAATTTTGAATTGCACATATCTCTACACTCCTCCTCAATTCAATGTAGGACTGAAACATACTAAAAAAAATAGACAAATAATTAGACATATAAATGACAGTTTAAAGTTGTGTTCTCAGTCTTCTGACGACGTTCTTCCGATGAGTCCCAGGCTTAGACGCAACTTCACATATTGGTCATTTGGTAGCGCCTTTGTCAGGATGTCGGCAATTTGATCTTTTGAGCAAAGGTAGTTGACATCTATAAGACCTTTTTCTGACAGATCTTGAATAAAGTTGTACTTGACATCGATGTGTTTAAGGCGTTGATGTCCCCGTTTTCGCAACAAGTGTATACATGATTGATTATCCTCGAAAATCTTCAGTGGTCTTGAGCAAGCAATTCCTAAATCTGCTAACAGATTCTTCAACCATAGTAACTCGGACGCAACCATCGCCAGAGCGACGTATTCCGCTTCAGTTGATGATAGCGCGACCGATGTTTGCCTTCTCGTGACCCAGTGAACTGTGTTTCCGTATACCTTCATCAAGAAACCTGAAGTTGATTTCCTATCAGTTTCGCTGCCATAGTCCGCATCTGCATAGCAAAGTAGGGCTTCCTGTTCTCCTTTCCGAAAATGAAGTCCTAGGTTAAGTGTACCTTTAATGTATCTCAATACTCTTTTAAGTCCTTTCCACAGAGCCTCTGTCTGACAATTCTGATATCTGCTGTAATAATTTACGGATGCACTTAGATCTGGTCTCGTAGTCATCATCGCATACATCAAACATCCTATTAGCTCACGATACGGCCTTGATTCATCGCAAGATTCTTCTTCTTCATGTACTAAAGGTTTCAGTTCCATCGGCGTCTGGACTGGTTTGCATTCCTCCATATTGAATCTGCTTAACAGCCTGCGGAGGTAGAGCTTCTGGCTCAAAATAATTTCTCCATCAGATCTTGATATGGTGATCCCAAGAAATGAATGTAATTTACCTAAATCCGTCATGTAGAATCTGTTCTTCAATGCTGACTTTATATCTTCAATCTTCTTCAGGTCATTTCCAGCTATTATTATATCATCAACGTACAAGAGGAGATAGATTGTAACGTTTCCAAATATTGCTATATAAAGACATTTATCTGTCTCCGATTGTGTAAAGCCGAGACTTTTTATATAAGTGTCAAAGGCTTCGTTCCAAGCACGGGGGGCTTGCTTTAACCCGTACAAGGCTTTCTTCAGCTTACATACTTTACCCTTCTTACTCTTAATTCCTGGTGGTATCTTCATGTATATTTCTTCTTTTAATTCACCTTGTAAAAATGCATTTTTTACATCCATCTGGTAGGCTTGTAAATCTTCTTCATTGATCACCGACAATAACGTCCTCACTGTTGTAAGTCGGGCAACTGGTGCGTATGTCTCTTCATAGTCATAGCCCTTCCGTTGAGCACATCCTTTGATAACCAATCGTGCTTTATGTCTGTAAATTTTCCCATCTTTGTCTCGCTTTATCTTGAAGATCCATTTGTTATCTATGAGACGTTTTCCTGGAGTTAATTCCGTTAACTCCCATGTATCATTCTTTATCAGAGAGTCTATCTCCTCCTCAACTGCACGTATCCATTCTTGTTTGTCGTCACGCGTTTGAATTTCTTCATAGCTGCTTGGTACATTATCCACGAATGATTCAGCATTTAGTGCCAATATTGCATAGTCATTAAGATATTGTGGCTTTCTTGTTATTCTGCCGCTTTTTCTAACCGTTTCTTCTTCCTGTATCGAATCTTCCGTGTCAGTACTTTCTTCCGCGTGTTCTTCGTGCTCATCAACGTTTTTAGCTTTATCTAGGTTTGAATTAACAGTTCGACTGTTTTCTTCGTCCTCTTGAGTCTCTTCTTTGTTCATAATCCAATCTTCAGTGGTTGATCCATCAAATAAGAATCTTGTTTCGTCAAATATGACATCCTTTCCAAAGATGATTTTCCTATCTTCTGGACACCATAGCTTGTAGCCATTTTTGCAATAGCCAACCATGTAGCATTTCTTAGTCCTTGACTCGAACTTCCCTGCTACTATTTCCTTCGGGACACGCAGGAATGCAATGCACCAAAAAATCTTTAATTTCTTCACATTCGGTTTCTCATCAAACCACAGTGCCGCTGGTACTTTTCCATCTAATGCTGATGTGGGGTTCCGGTTGATCAAGTACACTGCTGTCAAGACTGCTTCCGACCAAAACGATTTTTCGAGTTTCGAGTTGAGAATCATGCATCTTGCTTTTTCAATGATCGTGCGGTTCATCCTTTCCGCCACTCCATTTTGTTGCGGCGTATATCTTATTGTAAACTCGAATTGGATTCCTTTTTCCTCGAAGAAGCTCTTGATTTCTTTCGAAATATATTCGCGTCCGTTATCACAGCGGAAACGACTGATTTTTAAATTGAAGTGCGCGGTCGCCATTGCTTCGTAGATTTTAAGATATTTAAATACTTCCGATTTAGATTCCATCGTGTATGCCGCTGTGAAATGTGTGTAGTCGTCGATCAGGGTTAGCAGATATTTCTTTCCATCGTGAGATGTCGGATTAACAGGACCTACAAGGTCACTATGGATAAGTTGTAAAGGCCGCTTTGCACGAACGCGCTTCTGATCATGTGGTTGTCGTGTTTGTTTTCCTTCGATGCACATGTCACATATTTCCATGCTTAATTTTGTCAGGTCCCCACTAATTCCTTCGACTTGTCCTTGAAGTTTCTTCACGCTCTCGCAGTTGAGGTGTCCTAATCTCTTGTGCCACAGCTTCAGATTTTCAGTCGGTGTGCAAGCGTTTGCTGAAATCAATTTTTGTCTAAAGCTCAGTGCATATAATTGCGTTTCACTTCTCGATGCCTCAGCAACAATACTTTTACCTTTTTGAATAATGCCTTTTCCATTTTTAAATATAACTTCAAAACCGTTCATCTCTAACTTACGTACTGACAGAAGATTGAATTTCAATCCTGGTACCGAAAGAACATTCTTGATTTTTATAGGAACTTCTTTTCCATTAACAATACTGACGACTTCGAGTTCTCCGACTTTATTTGCAAGTAGAAATGTTCCAGCCTTAGCGATGTTGATCTTCACAGGTTCATCGAGCTCTTCAACGTGAGTTAATGCAACGCTGCTGTTAACTAGGTGTTCCGTCGCTCCAGAATCCAGTAAATATTTAATTTCGTCTTCCGACTCGCCGCTGGTAGTCGCCGAGAAACAGAAATTTTCTTCATCCGCAGTCTTATCTTTAACCGCTACTTGAGCCTTGCCGTTTCCGACGTTTTCGCGTTTTCCTTGAGGCTTCTTTCGACAGTCGGCTCTCTTGTGCCCATACTGACCACACTGATGGCAATTAAAGGGAAAAGGTTGTGTCTTGTTGAATTTATTCGTTCCCGAGTTCGCTCCTTTTCTTGATGATGAAAAAGCTGTCGCCGAAGGTATTTCAGTCTTGTTTTTCCTAATTCCGAAACTCTTCCGCTTCGATTCCTCGTCCAAGAGTCTATTCTTGACAAAGCCTAGCGATAACTCGTCTTTTGAGAGGGTTTCAAGTGCTGTTACAACAGTGTCGTATTCAATCGGCATCGTTAACAGAAGATGGCACACAACGTCGGTTTCTTCCAGGGTAGCACCCGTTGAACGAAGTTCTCTAATCAATTTATCGAATTTTAAGAAATGATTTCCGAGCGTGTCGTTAGTCGCATTAAATTTCATGGTAAGAAGTGACTTACGAATGAGAAGCTGACTGGCAATACCTTTACGTTCGAAGGTTGCACACAAGGATGTCCATAAATTAAACGCAGTTTTCTTATCTTTCGCACATTCTAGATGACTGTCAGCAATTCTCTGAATAATTTGCGATTTGCACTTACGATCACGCTTTTCCAGTTGAACCAAATGCCTTTCCTTTTCCGTGCGCTGCTCTGCCGTATCTGAATCTAGAATTTTTACCTTATCCGTGTACGGCTCTTCCACGAATTCGTACAAATCCATTTCCTCAAGCAACATTTGCATCCTGAATTTCCAGTTGCTAAAGTTTGTTCCGTCAAATAACGGAATGCGATACTTCTCCACCTCGTCTGCCATGTTCCCGATTGTTCCAGAATATTCCAGAAGACAAAGGTTATGTGTATAGAGCGAAATGCTTTTTTACTTATTTCCGCGGATATCTGGGCCCATAACCTGTTAAGATATGCGCGAGTGGATGATTGACGAGGCGTGATTTCTG
>NW_020221163.1:0-3277 GCF_003070985.1 Temnothorax curvispinosus
TTTTGTTTCTCTCTGGATATCATCGATCATTTGATGCAAAGAGAATATAAGAGAGAATTCGTTGCAAATTTCTAACTTCCAGAAAATTTTTTACCCATTAATATCGCGCGTGTATAAAAGTACAATTATTATTATTGGTCGCGGTTTTACTGCGAAAATGAATTATTAATTAACACGATGACAGTGATATATTTGTACTTTCGTGCCGAAAGAAAGTTTCAACGCAGTGAGCCACTCTGTACCGTACTCTAATCTTTAAATGTATCCCGTTGCCAGTTGGCAATGATTGCATCGATGTTCCAATTCGAGTTAAGATCATGTCAGCTGATAGTGATGCTCCATTTTTTCGAGAAAGAGTTTGATTAAACAAATAAAGGTTTTTTACTTTTAAAATTGAATATCGCAAGACGTTTAGCTTACCATTTTTAATTACTTGATATAAAGAAGTGTATTAAAATGTCTACAAGTCCAAAATATATCCATATAAATATATATAGTGTTGATAGAATGCGACTATTTTAATAATAAGAATTCTCAAAATCAGATCTGTAACGCGTAACGGGATCTGTCGGAAATTTAATTGAGTCTTGGAAAATTGAGCGGATATTAACGTATGACGCGGCGGGGATATCGATATGATATGGGCGTTCAATTATTATCAGAAACGCAACGAGAAATGTGCCGACCGTTAATTGTCATGTACCGTCGTTGAATTAAGAGTAATTAAGGTCGGGACAGTATTGCGTGCGAAGTGATAGCGTGACGCGCGGTCTGCCAAAACAAATAAAATCTTAATTATCCGTCGCGGCCGTATTTCTTCGATAATAGAACAATTTTTTAGAAATCGCTAAAATTCCATGTTTCTTTATGAGTTCATTAATATATTTTTTTTATTATCATGGAGAGAGAACATTTTTTAATAGACTACCGGATTCTTTAAAATTAATTTGTAAGTTATATTTTGCTGTACAATCCGTTAATTGGATCTAAGTCTTGTAATTATATATTTTCAGAGTTTCACGAAATGCCGCTACTTTCGACGTTTTCATAAAATCATAATAATTGCGATATTCGTCATGGCGCGATATCAGTTTCACAGCACAGAAACAACTCGCATTTTTACTAAAAGATCGCGGCTAATTACGTGAGAAAGCAAAAAAGAGGACAATTTGTTCGGCAGAGATAACTCATATGTACCGTTAAAATAGCGTAGACCTTCCTTATACGTATCGTCTCGCTACTGTCATGCTCGCTAGCTATTTGTACTTGTCGCATATAATTGGAGGCTCCTTCAACGCACGTTTCACGTGATCCATTACCAGCTTTCAAGGCCAAAGATTTAAGAACATGACCCTTCTCTCTCTCTCCGGCCATTAGAGATAATTGAATTAATCTTACAAATTCTTAAAACAAATAGCTCACTTCTTTTTGGAACTCTGGCCGCAAAAAATGCTCCGTAATATCGCGATAATATCGCGTAATAAATTTCAATTATACATGTTTCGTTTAGAAAACGCGGAACTCTATTACGAGCGCGTGTTCATTCTTTAATTATAATCTCGCTTGCGCTTTAATTGCGAGATTTTCTGTTAGCATTAGCAGTGTCTATACTTGTTAACACTTTGCAGAACTACTAGAAAGCGTATAAAAAATATTCAATATGTACGATTAATTGTTGAATTGATCTCCCGCGGCCGAACAAGTTTCCGGCCGTTGAATCGCGTGAAAGCGAATTATTTTTCTAATCCTTTGCCGTCCTCGATTTCTGCATTATCTTTCGTCCGGATGGCCGCCGGACATTCGTGCTCCGGATTAAGTGAATCCGATACTATCTGAACTTCACATATGCTCATCATGTAGAAACAATGTATGAAAAGTTGAGTTTCAAACGCGATTTATAATAGCATCAATCTATTGCTTTCACACATTTTTTTTTTTTTTAATGCGGATTTCGAAATTTAGCTTTTATGAGAAAATCACTGTTATTATAAATTTTACTGCATTAACAAGAACAGTGTTATCTCACATTAGTGTAAGATCATGTCACGTCACTGTCGTATTAACAATTAAATAATTGCGAAGGTTATAATCTTTAATTTCATTTCCAGAAATTAAATCGTGCAAAAATCGAGCACTTTGTGCTATCCGCGAGTTTCGTGTCGCGTTTCTCGCCATAAACTCGCAGCAAATTTCCTCGCGGCGGGAACGTTGCATCGCGCGACGGAAGACCGATGAGATACATGCCGAATCGCGCGATCGAAGATCAGATGGATGTGCGGAGTCGCATGAAGGGAGATCAGGTACACGTCGGTTATGCGCTTAGACGCAAGCAGCCGGACGAAACGATGGACTAACGCGTCGGTCAGGGCCGAAGAAATCTGCACTCGCTGGCAAAGGCCGCTATGCAGGAACGATCTATCGTTTAACGTCTTGTCATAAATTCCGCTCGGGTTAGGGCAACAGCGCGTTAAAGTGTGACAAAAGATCGATTTGACATGCGCGCTCGCGCGCACGCGAAGTTTCTCCCCTATGGCAAAGCGCGTTCAGGCTCGTAAATCACGGTCGAGATCGTAATCGATCGATGCCGAGACTTTAGACGGAACGAATTTGACCCGATTTTGCCGAACGTCCTGTTTCGACGACGGCTGACGGAGCCGAGAGAATTTCCGAGGAGAGGAGAGGAGCAGAAAAATCGGGATGGCGTCCGCAGCACGCGAGTCACTCGCGACCGAGAAAAGCGCGGCTTTCGTGAGGTTTTTGGATTTATCATTGGATTCGTTGCGCATGATTGAGACACGTTCGAAGCACGTCAGAATTGTTTCCCCGCGAGAACTCGCGAGTTGCGAATAGAGAGCACTCCCATTCCGCGTATCAATCTATTGTTTACTTTTATTTTGCTCTTTATCGCTCCCGCAATTAATCGAACTCTCCGGCGACGTGCTCGTCGGTTAATTATCGCGTCGATGTAATACTCGTAAGAGAATCGGATCGCGAGACGATCTCATTGTCGAAGGGGACCGCTATTCCGGTCACGGGATGGCGTGTTTGACGGATCGCGTTACCGTTGACCTGAAAGGCAGGTAATAACGACAATCCTTGGGTAAATCATCGTAATGAACGTCCTACATATTCGGCCACAAATAGCATCGTACGATAGTGATCACGATGTTCGCAAGAAGCGAATAAACGGATCGGGAAAATAACGAGTAAGCAATAAATAAGTATAATAAGTATAATAACAAAACTATGTCGCGTTAATAAATTCGCTACGATAAGT
>NW_020221164.1:0-752 GCF_003070985.1 Temnothorax curvispinosus
GCTCCGCAGTCAATGCTGCTATTTATACTCCTTTCCCTCTCCGTCACATGACTACCTCGAAAATGGCGCGTTCTGATTAGCTGTCCACCCCAAACTTTAATGTAAGCTGCCCTCAAACTTTAATAGTAAGTAAGTATGGTTTATGAGCAGAGAGAAATAGAAAAGAAATATTATATAAAAATAGCTCTCAAAATGCTTTATTGGAAAGTTATAGAAAAAGTTGAAATATTGAAAAAATAATAAGGGTTTTGCCATACGTGTGACACGCCATTCGATTATGTTTATCTATCTGTTTTTCTATTCTGCAAGCTTACTATTTAAAATTATGAAAATAATTAAAGGTAATCATAAAAACTTGTATGAATATTAGTAACGAGAGCAGTACCTTATGTAGAACATTATCTCAAAATGCCGCGAGTTTTTACAAACAAAGAACACACGGATATTTATTTTGTGTATGGTTTATATGCTGGGAATCTGAGAACTTCCGTTTATCAATGATTCAAGTGAAATTATTTCTTATACATTTCGTATTTTTGGTATAAACTAATAAAGCATTTTGGGACCTATATTTATATAACATTTTTTTTTTATTTCTGCTCATAGAACATACTGCTAGTATGGAAAAACCTGGGACACTCTGTATATTGCAGAGGGTATAGAGAAAAGAGAGCAATAATGTTCATGTAAAATTGTTTCTTTGACAGTTTGTATTTATGCTATAAACAAATAAAGCATTTTGGGACCTATAT
>NW_020221164.1:852-1477 GCF_003070985.1 Temnothorax curvispinosus
TATGGTTTATGTGCAGGGAATCTGAGAACTTCCGTTTATCAATGATTTAAGTGAAATTATTTCTTATGCATTTCGTATTTTTGGTATAAACAAATAAAGCATTCTGGGACCTATATTTATATAACATTTTTTCTTATTACTGCTCATAGAACATACTGCTAGTTTGAAAAAATTTGGAACACTTTGTATATTGCAGAGGGTATAAAAAAAAAGAGAACAATAATAATTAATCTGTTATGACAAAGGACTTATTGTAAGAAAATCGACATAAATCTTTGCTTGATTCTTACGGTTATGAAAAAATGAGACGCACAGATGGATATTTAAGGACGCAAAGTTATATATAATACTGCCAGGAATAAAAGAAAAATAACAAGTACAATGCGCGTACTAACTTATTTTTATTACTACTACTGTTGTTTACATTTTTTTATTTATTTACATTTATTTTTATTCAAAAGCTACGATATGCTACTTACATTTATTTTTCTTCAAAGGCGCAGATTACTTGTTTTATCTCTATAGTAGGTGCATGAGCGTAATCGGCGAGGCTGAACCGGATCTGTCTTAATAACCCTACCGTTTCGTTCATTGAATTTGAACGTCAGAATTTTATTGTATTTTA
>NW_020221165.1:0-2521 GCF_003070985.1 Temnothorax curvispinosus
AAGTCGTAGTCGGCACTGCCGCGTAGAACGATTAATTTATAGGTGCCGGCGTCGACGAATTCTTCTATCGTTTGAAAGGGCAGAACGCGGGTGCACGCCGTTAGGAAGCAGACTAACGCCGCCGAATAGTGAGCCGCTACCAACACCGCTGTCAAAAATATCGTCAAGTACGCGATGCGCAGCGACGTTCTTCTCGGAAACTCTGGAGGAAAAAATTTACTTATAAGCTCCAGTTGTACTTTTGAAAAAGAAGAAAATAGAGTCCGAGAAAATAGAATCGTGATATTTTATAGCCGAATGTTTAATTAGAACTGCCTCGGAAATCGTGTTTATTATTATAGGATTTATAGGATAGGGTGATACCTATAAGCGCCTGCTGGCAGAAGATACCCCAAATGCAGATAAAATTCTCAGAGATCAGTTCCATCATGCTTCCAGATTCGCGGATTGTTTTCATGTAAGATAGGAGAAGCGGCGCAATCGCTATCAGCGTGACAATCGTAGCCCACGTGCACGAATTGAATGTCTGTCACGATCGTACGAATTAAGATATTAGGTCTAGTTCAAAATCAAATCAAAAGACACGGTAGTGTCTCGCGCCAAGTACACGCGAAACGAGACCGCACCATGACTCTTTTACGCGACGCGACGATCGAGTTGCAAGTACTCGAGATGTTGAGATCTCAATAACGAGTGAACGAATCAAGTTCTAAGTAGGCTTGATCGATCGAGCTTACGCGATTTGAAAAGGAGCTATTCCAATATATTGAAAGAAGTCGCTAAAATTGTGATTACTTATCTTATGTTATTATACCTATTTCTCATTTACTAATTTACTTATTTGGTAATTTGCATGCAAGTTAATATTGAAAACTGTAGTTTGATGTTTAAAACAGCTACTATTATATGTCTACCCAATTTAGGAAATATAATATGATTTGTTTTATAAAAATATTAGATTAACTTTTATAATTATTGTAATATGTACATAAAATAAATATAAAATATTATATAATAAATTTACTTTTATCAAAGCATAAAAATGCAGAATACAATTACATTAGATTAGTATTAGCTGCATAAATTGATCAAAAATTACAATAATTATATTTGATTTTTTTAATGTGTTTGTAATTCACAGAAAATAAGGTGTAATCTGGAAATTTTTGTCTTTCTGCTCATTTATTTTATTGTTAACGTTAGAGCAATGAGAAAAAATTGATGAGGCACATTTAGGTGGCCGGACACATTAGGCAACTCTCACCTATTATTTTCGTAGCGGCAATAACGAGATAAGGATAAACCCATTATATAATTTTAATGTTAGTCAATCATATTACCTGAAAATAGCCGAGCCACTTGACGCCACATATTCCCGGTTCCTTGAAATACAGAGTGTTTCTGGATATGATAAAGGGCAGCGTGAAATCGACAAAGCGTACCCGAAAGCTCGTCATCGACATATCGGCGATAGCGAAATCCGCACGACCCGCTACAATCTCGCCCATCACTCCGGACCACGCCTGATTCTGTTCATCCCACAGACCATGCTCGCTCATTTGCGAGACGATCTTCAAGGTAAAGTTAAGAGAATACGTGAGTTCCTCCAATATTTTCCCGTACATGCTAGCCACGTAATTTCCAGCAAACTTGGTCATAATTGACGAATCCTGAATTTTTAACACCAATTAATTAAACAAATAATCCGTTTCACAATTATTAATTTTACCGTACAAGTTGTAAAATTATAGTATATCATTTTATTACAATTATTATGTTTTTAATTTATTACAAATTTTCTATTGTTAAAAAAATCGATATAATAATCTTTTTCAGAAATTGTATTATTTATATAATACTAATTATATTTTATATTTACATAATTCAAATTATATATTTATATTATACTAATTATATAATACTAATATGCTGCACAATATTATATTATTATATAAATAATACAGATTCTTGAGAAGATAAAGTAATATCCGATAAGTAAAAATCGATTTTTTAACAGTTAAAAATTTGAAAAGACATTTAATTTAAGTGTCAAATATTTCCACTAATATTAGTTGTTAATTTATTAGTTAGTTAGCGATATATTAGTTATAAATTAATTATCAAAGCGTACATATTATTTTATACATGCGTATACATATATATTTTATCTCTAGTAGCGAACTACAATAGCTTCACTAAATATTAGCCAATATTTCTCAATATCATGCTCATATTAATAATTAATTACATGCAAATGCAGTGTCAATATGACGCCAATATCGGCTATGGATGAAATGCAAATATTACACGCCTGCGATGACATGATCTAACGTGCAATAAATCTATTTATCGCGCTAAAAATCAAAATTGATTTGTAACACCAATCTGAGATATCTCTTTCTCTTTTGCAGAATTTTAAATAAACAGCAGATCTTTATATATTATGACGACGAAGTTGTGCTACTAGAGATATCATATATAGCGAAAATCACATCTTATCGAGCACCTTGACCGTGACCGC
>NW_020221166.1:0-2429 GCF_003070985.1 Temnothorax curvispinosus
TTTCTAATAATAGAAACAAAATGTAATTTTCAAAATTAGTTACTCTTTAGTAAACTTTAATTTGTATTTATATAGAATCTCTTGTGTATTGTTTTTCATGATAATATTACATGAATGATAGTACAGTTCACGTTACAATTGCGTGACTAATACTTGAAGGATATATTTGTTTTATAATGTATAAAAGAATATGGTAATAGAATATTTAGATATTACATGTATAATTGTTTATTTAAAAAATTTGTATCAAAAAATTACATTAACAAAAAAAATTAATGTAATTTTTATGCTTTTAAAATCATTGTGCATATTTTGGGAGCACATAAATTGAGAAATATTTTAAGACTAAAACCAATTTGCTACTTGTATTTTAACTGGTTAGGTACTCTTGTACGTATGGGGTACTCACGTTCAGGTCGGTCGAAGGGGATAAGCACGAAAATTTCATTGTGCATATTTCGAGAACACATTAATCGAGAAACATTTTAAGACAAGAATTATTTCGCTTTCTCTATTTTAACTGATACTTTATTCTTATATCAGTAGTATATATATCTTTTTTTGCGTATATTTTTTAAACTATTACAGATAGACTAATTTTGTTTAAGGCATTTGAAAGCACATAAAAAGCATATAATTCTAGCATATTGAGGTTTTTATTTTATATGTAATTTTAATGAGTAAGGGTGCTAGCTTACTTTAAGCCAGCACCCTCAGTTTCAATTGCAATTTCCCACGAAACCGCTCGAGCACAAAAATCGTGAATAGAGCACATAATTAACGCATAAAGAGCACTTAATTTCTGCATATGTGTTATTCCGGTTTTTTATGGAGGGTGCTAACTTAACAGACATAAATACATTATATTACTTTTTTACCTTTTAAGATTTTTTCCTTTGTTTACGGATGTTTGCAAATCTAAGCTATTCCATTATAGAGTGTTCCAAGTCTTTCTCTGTATTACAAGGGATTGTTGTCTAATAGCCTCTAAAACAAGAAGAATTCAATATAGTTTAGATAAGAAAAAGGTTGTAATTTAATTTATACATAATTTAATTATAATAAGCAGCTTTACTTACGACTTGTGTAAAAGCTTCTTGGTCATCTTTTAGCATTTCTAGTATCTTGTACAGAGTTTTCCTTATAATATATTGTTCACTGATGTTTATCTTAGCCAGGGTCAAATTTTTCAAATGGTGGTTTTTTGAATTTGATACAACAATTGATCCCATATGTTAAGACATATTCATTGCCCTGTACATATAAAATATGCTTACAATAATCTATTTATATACTTTAGAGTGTGATTATAGCACATATATGTGAAAAAAATATAGAAATAAATAAAAAGTCAGTTTTGGTCTTGTTTGTACTGATCGTTTGTTACATATCTATCAACTTTATACCAATTTTATACTAAATTACTTTTACAGTGATATATGCAAACAATGATGTATTAAAGCCGCACAATACTTCAACAAATCGTCTTCATACATAGTGTACCAGCTTATTTATACGTTATCATTTACATATTTCGCTAAATTTTGAGGTTATTTTATAGGAAGTTACACTGTTTGGTACCATTGAAATAATAGCATTGACGAACCTTGATGATATTTTTAATGTCCAAGGACAAATCTATTATAGAACGTAAAAAAATTAATTGATATTTCCTCTCTTTTGTAAATCTCTCTTGTAAATCGGAAAATGAATCCTACATCACCAGCTACTATTCATAGCACAAATAATTATAGCACGTATATGGTTAATTGAATTCTTATCATTAATATACAACTTTTAGAATATAATAGTTACTACTTATATATAATTATGCTGTAAATAAAGAGCACTCCGCACTCCTCGATTGACACACGTGTATACGCACTCACGCATCGTATGTAGGATAATCATGTACATCATGGCTGTCGCGATGAGCGTTGCGCACAATATAAAACGATAACATTATAACAACAGAAAATTAATATACTACCAACGTTATTTCTGAGTCCAAATCACAAGGAATTTTGAACTGTTGCATTGATCTCAAATAAATGTCAGAGTAAAGGCCGGTTTTCACACGCAATGATTGGTGGCGCCAGGCCGCGCCAGTCGACTAACGCCAGTAAAAATGCAAGTGTAAACACTTGATACAAACTGGCGCTAGTAATGTGGCGTTTACTGGCGGTTATTGGCCAAAGCATATAACCTCAAATTTGGAGGTTATATGCTTGCTGTCATTTACTGTGTGTTTAATAAATGTTAAATATTTTCCATAGTATACGCCAATCACTGTGTAAATACTTGTGAGTTTGCTAGTCGGTTCTGGCGCCAATGAATGCCAGTCAGTTGGCGCCACTAATCATTGCGTGTGAAAACCGGCCTTAACATTTGAAAAATATTTTCTGTAACGTTTTCAAAATATTTTAACA
>NW_020221167.1:0-1120 GCF_003070985.1 Temnothorax curvispinosus
TGTTCTTGTTACGTGGGACGGAAACAGCGATCAGTCGGAGGTACCGGTCAAACTGTTGAGTTCGCTCGAATCTGCTCAGGCTCAAACAAGAACCAACGATGGAAAGGTGGACTCAGCTGGAAGATTTTGGATCGGTAAACTGAAAACGTTGTGATTAATGGAAATGCGATTTTTGTTCGTTTGAAATGACTGACATTTTTTATAGGTACTATGGCTAACGAAATCAATGGACAGGTAGCTCCCAATCAAGGATCATTATATCGCATGGACAACGATCTTAAGTCTGTGAAGGAAATATCGCCTGTTTCAATAAGTAACGGATTGGCATGGAATATTGAAGATGACACCTTCTATTTTATTGACACACCTACACGCGTGGTTGCGGCGTATGATTACGATCCAATTGATGGGAAAATATGTAAGGTTTATTACATATTTTCATTGGAGTTCTTAATTTTTTATTATATCGTATGAAGTGTGCAAGCATACATCATATGTAACTAAAAATTATAGTAATCATGAGGCATAAGATTCAAAGATAGAATTTAGGGATTGTAGATGCTTGTGCTACATATTTTTATGTTTTAGCTAATAAGAGGATCGTGTTCGACCTTAACAAGACTGATCTCAAAGGGTCACCCGATGGAATGACCATAGATTCAGATGGCAATCTTTGGATAGCGCTATTTGGTGGACACCATGTAAGTGTATAAAGCGACAGATTTAAAGATTGACAAAAATTATTGTTTGTAACATTACAGAATTCCACAGTAACTCGCGAAATTGATCAAGTCATATCATCGTTACGAATTTCTTTTGAAAATTCATAAACGAAGATATCTATAGCACAATTATAGAAATTTGTTTGTTTATATATTATGTTGATAAGTCGTTTTCGTCGAGTGCCTTTTTTAAATTAATTAATTATGGATAATTATTGTGTAGTAGTACATTTGATCAGTTTCGTGAGTCATGCATATATAGTTTAAATTTTATTATAAAAAAAAATAACTTTCATTAAAGGAAAAATGATTATTTCTGGCAGTACAATCTGCGACAAAGCTAAAGTCATTAAATTATTAGAATCTTGTAATCCATAAAAGTGTTTTATTTAGGTTAT
>NW_020221168.1:0-6177 GCF_003070985.1 Temnothorax curvispinosus
CAACTTGTGAGCAACATTTTCGAAATGGAATGGTGTATGTTGGATCAAAATGTTAAGAAAGCTTTATTATTGATTATGAAACGTAGCGCAATGCCCATTGAATTCACCAGCGCTTATATTATTTCTATGAACCTTGATTCTTTTGTGGGTGTTAGTATAAAATGTTTGTTTTATCACAGTATTAAATAAATTTGATTGGATTTGCAATTAATAATAATATGTATAAATTTATCCAAATAACGGAAAATAAATTGTTTTAATTTATTTTTGTATATTTTTTCTTAAATCATTTTTAATTAAATTTTCTAATATTTATTTTTTACAGTTACTTAAAACATCATATTCAGCTTATAATATCTTGCAGCAAGTGTAATACAAACTGATACGATAAAAATAATGATTACGATAATTTACAATTAACATTGTAATTTGCGTTCAAATAATTTTAAGAAATAATGCAAACAGAAACAATAGAATATTATAATTAATATTGATTCTGGTAAAAGTAGTTTTTGTTGGTTAAAAGAATAAAAAGAGAAGTTATTTATGTTTATCTTTCTATGTTTATCTTTCTACGATAGTAGCAATCGAGGGAGAGAAAGAGCGAGGGAGAGATAGAGAGAAAAAGAAAGAGAGACAGGGATAGAGAAAATTATTATATAGTTTAATAATATTAAACTATATTGTAGCATGTGTATATATGTCGAATGTATATAGATATTATAAATACATATAATGAAATTATATGCATATGCACGTTCAAATTTTTTATTAGAAGTTGTAGCATCAAAAGTCTACATGTAGAAAAAAGATGTATGGTATAATAGTATTATACATCCAGCATTTCGCTATGTAATAAAGGTAATATAAATGCTTTTTCTCAGAAATATATAATTTTACTTATACAAATAACAGTGAAATATTATAACTATAAATGATTGAAATTTAATATTTGATTGTTTTTTCCTTTTTCGTTTTCTTCATTTCGTCCCCAAGAGCAAATACGTTCAAAAATCGTCACACAAACGTGATATTGTGCACTATACTTATATTTCTAATTCGTGATAATATTATATTGCAAAGCATATTATTGCAAAATAAATAATATAATTCCAGTGGTTATAAAAAGGTGGTTGAACAAGAAATATCACTATTTGCAAATCGACCAATAAAATTATATACAATTTTGTCAGTTAATCGTAAAATTATATATTGCATCTCATTTTTTTATTCGTGTATGTTAAGGATACAATTTGGGAAGCGGCTCCGTTTGCCTACATTCCCGATTGTCAACAGCTTTGTCTGCCTACAACATTTTGTCGACAGCTTCGTTTGACGACATTCCCGATTGCCTACAGAGCGATTATAAGCATTATTCCGTACATGTAATAATTAAAAATATGAACGTTTGCGCACATGGCCTTATTATATGCACAAACACATTGCACACATTGCACACATGACTTTATTGCACACATAAAAAAAGATAATCATTTATTAAGATAATCATATTAACACTTTGCACACACGACTTTGTTGTGCACATACACTTTGCATACATGACTCTGTCGCGCACATACACATTATTATAAAATAATATTAAAATAGAAACATCACTTATATGTATAACCAAAAAACATTAATTTTATGATTGATTGCTATAATTTATTTATTTAATTTAATAATGATTATTTATTTGTAATTCATTATTCCAAAATTGCGAACCTTTAGTTTTATTTAATTTCCATACCAACAATAAAAAATAATGTGCTACGCCAGCTGAACATACTTTTCATTCTTTGTGTCGACCTAGTTAACTGATATAAATTGAAACACACCGCCATTGTACTTACCATAAATTAGATAGCAATAGTAAACCTGAACTTATTATTGACCGTGATAGCAAAGCTGCAAATAAACACATTACACATTTTGTCATTTTAATATCTGTAAGTCAAAATGACTGCACTAACATCTTTATTAACACAATAATATTAATATTTCTGTGACATTAATTCTGTATCATAAATACAAATTCAAAAATACGATTATGTTACAATATGCATTCATGAAGAATATCTTTTGTACGAAATTTTATTTACCCCTATATTTTCAAATTTTTGGCATTTTTGGCATCTTGAAAATATTATACTAGGAAACGAACAAAACATCAACATAACGTCAAAATGACAGACTTTTGATGTCAATTGACAAAATAAGTGCATGCGTGCTACCTGGGATTCTTTGAACAAATTACAATCGTGGAACGTTTATAGATCGCACAAATTTTCTTTAAGACCACATTGTCCTCACAGTTATGTTATTATCAATAATAGATATTGGACTTGAATGCTTGAATCTCTCATTACAGATTCTATAAGAATATTTTTATCATACCGTGGTATTGTAGGTCTCTAAAAATGTAAACAGTACTTCTTTTATTCTGACATTTGTAACATATAACATCGTTTTTAGTTAGAAGTGGCATATAAGAAACAAAAGAATATGAATACTCTCTGTCGACAATTTTATCATTTTTATAAATTTTAATAAAGATAATGCAATTTATTGCTTTTCTTTACTTAAAAAATATTTTATTTTTTTTATAACCATTCTGCGTGTTACTGAATAATTGCCGTATATGATTTTGTCTCCGTATTAATTTTAGGTACTTGAATTTTTTGCTTCCTCATAGAGGAAGCTTTGTTTTCGTAAATTCGTATATGAACCTTTGATTGCGTATAAAGTTGGCTCTAATCAACCAAATTTTAAAAAATTATATATAAAATAGGGGTAGAAGAAACCAAAGGAAAGATTGTTTTTTGAGTTTTTAATGTCAATATGTTCAGAGTGTTTTAAAACGTCAAAATATTGCATTAAAAAAAATGTCGGTATGTGTGTATGTATGTATGTCTGTGCCATGGGCGCAAATTTTGTTCGTATTTTTAATTATTACATGTGCGCAGTAATGCTTGTAGACAATCGCAAATTGCTCTGTAGGCAATCGAGAATGTCGGCAAACGAAGCTGTCGGCAAAATGTTGTGGGCAAACGAAGCTGTTGGCAATCGGGAATGTAGGCAAACGGAGCTCCCCCTCCTCTACGAGGTATCGGTAACATAAATATATTTTGTTTCTTACACAAATGCTATCTATGGATACATTGCGCACATTTTAATAGGGTCAACAAATGATTGACAACATTTACGAAATGGAGTGGTTGACATTGGATAAAAATAGAAGAAAGTCTTTAATGATAATAATGAGGCGAACAACTGTACGTATTCAGATTACTTGTGTCTCTATTGTTCCCATGAATCTTGAAACTTTTATGGGTGTTAGTATAAATGTTATAAAGCTAATTTCGCCAAATTTTAATTATATTATTTTAATTATATAAATTTTAGATATATTTAACCCGTTGACTGTGTATGACGGCTATAGCCGCAAAAACAAAAGTGGCCAAGAGTGTGTATAACGGCTATAGTCGCAACGTAGAAAAAACAAAGTAAAACTTTCTGAATTTGCTTGAAACTTGTTACTCGGGGGTTTCTGGGGTCGCTGATTACGAATCCGAAGTCAGATGTACAAAACTCAAAATGGTGGATTTAATATGGCGGATCAAAATTATAAAAAAAGGTCTGATTTTCATGAAATTTGGTACCTTTGTTTTTTGGGTCTCTGAATTCGAATATGAAGTCAGATTTTCAAAATAATAATAATAAAATTCCGTCTATTTTTTGTAATTTTGATCCGCCATATTGGACCCGCCATTTTGAATTTTGTAAATCTGACATCATATTCGGATTCAGAGACCCAAAAAACATAAGGGTATCAAGTTTCATAATAATCCGATAAACTTTTTTTTCAACACACTTTTGGCCCAAATAGTAAAATTCTATTACACAGCCAATGGGTTAAATATGTTCTATGCATTTAAGGAATGATTTATGTGTCTGTGAAGTTGGCATATCATTTTCTAGCAGATAAAAAATAAAAGAAAGTTCTTCTCGCATACAGTCGACAATTAATATGCCAACTTCACCGACATATGATTTATAATATATTAATTTATTATATTATTAAAATATTGTAATAAAATCAAATATTATCCATTTAATTTGAAGTATTTAAGAAATTAAAATTGTTCACGCTATTTATGAAATAAATTTGGAAAATACTGGAAATTTGGAATCATTATTTGGAATAATATAAACAAATTCAGTACTATATGTATTTAGTGTTAAAATTTAATGTATCTGATATTATTGTTGACAAAATTAGCTGCAGATTTATTAATTACTGAACCTATTTAGATAATCATGAAGATTATTTGTTTACTAATTTTAGATACTTAAAATGTCTTATTCCGCTTACAACTTAATTACACAAAATATGCAAGTGTAAGAGACTGATGGACTTGGATGACTACTCAGATCATAATATTAAATCTGAGAAGAGGCAAGAAAAGAAGAAAGAAGATAGTATATTTGCAATTAGTAGTAACAATTAGCATTAGTTACTGTCACCTAACACACTACATTTAATGTATCACCTTATTAAAGTAGAAAAATAGAAAAGAATGGTTAAAATGTGTTGTTTATTCTATTGCATATTTTTCTTATATTTTTACATTTATTAACATATATTTTTATATTTGTATTTTACATTTTATACTTTTTTGCCTATCCTGCCTTCTATGATAGGTACACTTTATAATATAATTTTAACATGTTTTGTTTGTATCGTGGGAATCAGAAATTACAATGCCTAAAATCAATATGGAGACAGAATTTTAATTCATTTTTGCAAATAGGGAACGTGGGGCAAGACAGGGTATTTAATGTTTAACACAACACAAATCCTGTTATCGTATCCTTCTTTACATATAAAGATGGTTGAAACTAACAAACATGTATATGAATAATTGGTTTAGAAAGCAATATTTGAAAAAGTGTCTTTTGCAGCGTCTTGCAAATAGGCAGGACAAGACGAAGTATTTCCATTTACCCGCCCTAAATATTTAAATTTAACATTGAAAAGTCAAAATAAAGAAATAAAATTTCTTACTAGTTAAGACAATAGTAAATATTCTATATTTATTTATTTCGTACATAAAACGCATGCAGACATCAACGTCTTTATCCTTATTGTCAATACCTGAGCAAAAGTTATGTGCTTATCGCGCACAAGCGGTGCAACGAATCCACTCGATCTTCGTCGAACTAATTATGACACTGGTCATCTTGAACAACTTCGCTACAAAATGTTGTTGGGGTAGTACCTAGTACCCCGTCATGCCCCATCCCGTCTTGCCACAAAGCAACATTTTTAGGTTATTTCATAATAATGCAAAACTTGTGCATTAAAAATATAAACATCGACTGTTTTGGGAACTCAGGAAACCATGCCGTACGATAGTGTAAGAAAGAGTTTAAAATAATACTCACGTTTCTAGTCCAAACAGTATAAAATATGAAGTCGCAATATTGTAACACGGTGCACAAACTGGATGGGCGCGACGGTCTGGACGCGACTCATGGAAACAACGCCTCTGAATCTGAATGAAGTCAGCGACTATCGAACCAAATGCTGGTTTTCGCATGATCATCAAATTCCAAAAAATCCAATGGATACCTCCACGTGGTGGAAAAGACCCGGTGCCCCGTTTTGCTCTACGTTCCCCTATTGGTATATTTTTGATATTATTACAGTACATTAAATTAATTTGAAATTAATATCTGCATTTAATAATAATATTTATAAATTCATCCAAATGAAGTATAGACGATTTTAGAAAACTTTTTTTATTTATTATATTCTCTCTTAAATATTCTTTCTAACTGACATTTTAATATCTTATTGCAGTTGCTTAAAACGTATTTAGTTCATTTACAATATAGATATTGCAGCAAATATAATACATAGTGATATAATCTAAATAGTAATTAAAATAATTTATACCATTGTTATTTGCATTTAAATAATTTTAAGTAATAATGCAAACAGGAACAATGAAAAGTTATAATTAATATTGATTGTCGTATTAATTCTTGGATCTTTTTTATTCCGTCTCTGAGAGAAATACACTCGGAAATTGTCAAACAAACGTGACATTTGTGCGCTATAGGTATGTTTCTAATTCGTGATAATACTATATTGTAAATTGCATATTATTA
>NW_020221169.1:0-1252 GCF_003070985.1 Temnothorax curvispinosus
GAGGAATGCTGTATGCACTTAGTGAAGAAAATTTTAAGAGGAAAAAATAAGGATATTGAACAAGGATCCGTAATAATCGAAGTAGATGAAACGACTCATAAATCACTAATAAACAGAGAAAAGATAAATTTAGGATGGCGAAAGTGTCCGATCTTTAATTACATTAGTGTTAGAAGATGTTTTAAATGCTGGGGATATTATCATATTGCCAAGAATTGCACGAGACAGGAAACATGCTATAAATGTGCAGGAAATCATAAGGCGGACGAATGTACAACGGCAAAGAAGAGGTGTGTAAACTGTACCTTTAAGAATCAGACATACAACTTGAAGATAAATGTTGAACACGAGGCGCTGGATTCGGAATGTCCGACATTTAAGAAAGTATTGGGGGAGGAGAAAAAAAGAGCCGGCTGGAAAGATACAATATAGCAACCACGGGAAGAAGCTGACTTACTCTGGTATACGAAGGCACAAGGCTGTCTGGCGCAGAAGGATAAAATTCGACATCAGGTTATGAAGAGGGTGAATCCTGAGATTCGAGAATTATCCGAGACTAGATTGACTATAGAATGTGATGATAGTGAGGTCAAAGCGTTTGATACAATAGATAGAGTAAGACTAGTGGAAAAATTATATCAGTTTTGTACCGGGGTATATTGTACCGGGGTATAGTATAGTTAGATGTAATGTTAAAAATAGAAATACAGAAGGAGTAATGTTATATGTTAGGGATGATATTAAATTTAGGATAGGTGATAAGAAAAAGATAGTGTCAAACTGTTGGTGTGTGGTGGTAGAATTGCGAAAAAATTTGTCTAAAGGTGTGACAGCAGTAGAGTATCATTCGCCGAGTGAGTCAAATGGCGATTTTGTGAAATTTCTGGAGGATACGGTTGAAGATTTAATAATAAAGTATGACTGTCTAGTGATAGGGGACTTTAATATAGGTATAGTCAAACGATGATAGAATTAATTTTTTCGAATAAGAAATTAAAGGGACAAGTAAATGAGTAACCTATAATAACGGACCATGCATGGCTAAAAGTGGATTTTAATATGAATAAAAAGAGAAATAAATATAAAGAACTAGCATGCCCCGCCGGGCTTCGCCCCGGAAAACATGTGTATTAAGACACGCAAATAATCTCTCTCTCTCTCTCTCTCTCTCTCTCTCTCTCTCTCTCTCTCTCTCTCTCTCTTGGAGATAAATGTTGAACACGAGGCGCTGGATTCGGAATGTCCGACATTT
>NW_020221170.1:0-1238 GCF_003070985.1 Temnothorax curvispinosus
ACCTTGTGAGCCTGAAATAAAGGATCAATTTCTCTAATTTTTTTTTTTATGAAAAAATATATTGAAATTTGGTTATACATATGTGGTTGTACATGTCTTAAAGTGTATAAAAAAATTTTTTATGAACGGTTTTAAAACAAAATGGCGGCACGCGAGCTTTTGCACGAAAACTACATTTTTCGACCTTACCGTACGTCTAGCTCCCACAATTTTAATCCGATTCATTTAAAATGTGAACTGTAGCTTCAAAATGACATTATCTAGTGAAGTACGTAGGATTTTTTCGATCAATTAAAATTTATCCATTTTATGAACGTTTTTCGGTTTCGATTTTTTCGGGAAAAAAATTTTTTTTCTTCATTTTAATGCTATTTTACAAAAATCAATATTTTGAAAAAATCCTACGTACTTCACTAGATAATGCCATTTTGAAGTTACAGTTCAAATTTTAAATGAATCGGATTAAAATTGTGGGAGCTAGACGTACGGTAAGGTCGAAAAATGTAGTTTTCGTGCAAAAGCTCGCATGCCGCTATTTTGTTTTAAAACCGTTCATAAAAGAATTTTTTATACACTTTAAGACATGTACAACCACATATGTATAACCAAATTTCGATACATTTTTTCATTAAAAAAAAATTAGAGAACTTGATCCTTTATTTCAAGCTCACAAGGTGATATTACCCCTTAATTGTGGATAATACATAACTTCTTATCGTTTATAAATTCACATAAAATTTTCTGAGCAGTTTAGTCCCTCATTTTTTAACACGGAATCAGTCAAAGGGATGTAGGTGAGAAATATACTCGATTTTTAACAAAATATCGTTATAAGGAGATTTGGACATAATTGACTCCTTAAAATACTCTATTCTACGAATAGGGATACCTACGAATGTAATACGTTGCGTTCGTGCGACTCGCCTCCTGCGTGAAAAGGAGAAAAATGGCATTCGAACGATTTTATGGTTGTTCAACCGACAAAGGGCTTTTCGGCCACGGTGATTGCCGGGAACGTGCCGTGGGTTCCGCACTCGAGTGTCCCACGGGGTGCCGGGGGAAAACAAAAGAAAAAGGGATCGAACTCCTTGTACGCTCTATCTCTTTTGAGTGTATTTATCGCTCGATGATGAGACCGCCTTGGAATGCCCGAAGGGACTCTCGGAGAGTGGATGGTATCTTTCGCTCTCTGGAGGTCCAGCTTCCGTTCCAATGATTCACATCCGGATTATTAGAGC
>NW_020221171.1:0-2479 GCF_003070985.1 Temnothorax curvispinosus
GCCGTTTCTTCTGTTCTTTCTTGATCATCTTTTGATAAACTTCTCTTTCCTTCTTGCTCCATGACAAGAGATTGGCAATAGATTTGTTTATAGATATCACAAAGATCCGATGTCATCTCTGTCCGCATTAAACTTTGTGCCTTGTGCTGGCAGAGTCTGCCAGTTATAATCTGACAACAGATTGTAGGCAAAAACCGAAGAAAATTCATCATTTTATAAACATTTAAATAAACTACATCATTCAAATGGTCACGAAATAACGGATCTTGAGCGGATGAGCTGTTTCTGCAGTCAATCTGCTATTGTTCTGTTGTCAGTATCTCTTACATTTCTGCTGACATTCTATCGACAATTTGCAGCAGACACTTTCAAAATCTGTTCTCGACAGATTTGGCTGTCCGGGTTATTGTAAATACTTAATGTTAAAAAAAAATAAAAAAATACAGCTAAAAAAAAAAAGCAGTCAACGTTACCGGTTCAGTTAAGTAAGCAGAATTCATGCTGTAAGCATAATTTCTTAAACCTAAACCCTAAATTATTACCTGACTCTGTACTAAACTATATGTGGAACACATATGGCAGATATACTATGTGAAAAACGTGAAAAATATACTGTATTTAAATGGAACAAAAAAACTGCTTCTTCACTCGATTTTTACTGTAATATGCATAGTGAACTAGCAAATACAGAGTGGTGATGTTCAAACGGAATCAAAGCAGTATAGTATTGCGATTGAAAACGATCGAGATTAAATATACAATTGTGATCGATGCACAAATGGTCGATACCGACATAGAATTGTGACATAGAATATCTATGTCCAATTGTGACCGATACATAATCGATTCAACCACGGTTGTCCTCAATTGCAATGCTATGTTTGATTTCGTTTGAATTTTATCACCGCTTTGTATTCGTTTCACACAATGCATATTACATTAAAAACCGTATGAAGAAACAATTTCCTAATTATAATAGTTACTTTTGGTTAGCCCAAGTACAGGGCTAAGCCTAGAGATCCTAGATACAAAGCACACAATGTGTTGTTTTATAAACTAATCAGTCTTATGTACAGGTAAGGTAAAGGTAAAGGCACTTTTCTGACCAGTATCAGACTGCCAGATCCTTAGGAACAATATTTACAACCCGTTGATATTATTTGTTCCTCCGTGGAAGACAAACCAGGGTGTTTTTGGCGAAGGCTCCTCCTGCCTTGCGGTTTACACATCGACATCCTCAACGAAAACGCGTCGCTCGCAGTTCCAGCGCAATGTGTTGAATAAAAATTCGTTGCGACACGCTTGACGCTTAAATAAAATTAATCAGGTGTGTGCGAAGTGATATATAATAAGGTTACGAGAAGCCCAAACGCCGGAGTTAAATTGAAAAAATTTAAACAAACACGAGAAGGAACAAAATAATTTATTCGAATTTCTTTTTCTCTTTTTAACTTTCTTACAATAATCTGTAAAGGTAGAATTTCGCGTGTCTTATTTTATAAAAGCTATCTGAGAAGATTGCAAATTGCCAATGTGCTTTGTTCGTGGTTGAGATAACACTGATCTTTCTTAACCAGTGATTTGACTAATCCGATGCGTTATTTGCTTGAGCTAATTCAAGTTCATTTAAGATCATTATTCACGTTTGTTCCCGACAATACCCAGAGACATTTCTTCAACAGTGCAATAAATCTGTTGGGTTCAGCGCAATCGTCAGGAGCTTGCGATATGCCGAAAGAGACAAAAATTGTGATTGTTGGAGCTGGGGCATCTGGCATTGCGGCTGCCTCCAGGCTGTTGAAAAGAAGAGTGAGCGATTTTGTGATACTAGAGGCCAACGACAGAATCGGTGGCAGAATAAATACCAAGGACTTTGGTAAATAATAATCTTCCTAATTGATTTTGAATCAGTTTAGCTCTGCATGTTGTCTTTGATATCAAGATAGTTTCAATTTTGAAATTCTTTAACTTTTGATATATAAGAAAATTTGGAGTCTGAGAACTTTAATATTTCCAGGTGCGAATGTGGTGGATCTCGGCGCTCATTATGTCTGTGGAGAATTTGGAAACGTGGTGTTTGATCTTGCCTCCAAACATGATTTGCTGAGTTCAGAATCAGTTTTGCTCAATTTCACTAATTGTAAGCCATATGAATTTGCAACTGTTAATGGTGAAATAATGCCCGCGGAGGAAAGTTGCGCAGCTGTGATGATATATTTTCATAATCTGGATAAAATAAAACGGAAGTTAAAAAAGGATTACAAAGAGGTAACAGGATCTTATGGAGACTACTTAATAAAAAAGTAAGTACTTGTGTTTTTGCCCAGGAAAGATATGTATTTAAATAACTGTAATACGAATCATCTGGGAAATAAGTTAAAGCATAAGCAACATGTTCGTTTATTTTATTAACATAAGAGGAATAGGATGCAAAAAGATCTTGCAGAAATTTGAATTTATAATAGCCGTTCATGAAATT
>NW_020221172.1:0-4286 GCF_003070985.1 Temnothorax curvispinosus
GCGGAACAACATGCGGTAAATATAACTAGTTCATATACATATTGTGTTTCGCGGAAAGTTTAACCAATCGGTTTTTCAATCGAATAGTAAATAAGTTAATCACAGAGTAGAAATTAAAAAAGAGTTATTTCCCCACGCTTCCCTACGCTAAAACTCACCGACACCGATGCGCAGCAGCGGAGCTGTATCTGCAACGTGATCGCTACGATGATGATTCTGTAACAATCAAACATATATTCCAGATTAGAGCAGGGAAGAAAAGAGACAGTCTGTATTTCGAAAAATAATTACCGAACGTAAAACACGGAATTCTATATTTTATTTCGTTAAATCAATTTAATAAGAAAATCACTTTAATTTCTTGAAAGTATACTCTATTTATTGAACACAAGAATTTGAAATGAAATTTAAAAATTAAACTCTTTTTTAATTTCCACTCTCTGACTAACTTTACTATTTGATTGAAAAACCGATTGGTTAAACTTTCCGCGAAACACAATATGTATAAACTAATTATATTTACCGCATGTTGTTCCGCCGGCGCCTGATGCCTCTCCCAGGCCTCCACCTCCTCTCAGGTTGCTCGGGATGTCTCTCGTGTTCCCTCGATGCCAAGCTGAAGCTCCTTCCCGCGTTGATATTTTCTGTAACATAAAAATTATCGAATCGATTAAATAGTTGCCACGCGCATCGAACATCTTATTCGTTATTCAGATTAATATTCTATTAAGGAGGTTTAGTGGCTACAAAAAAATGCAGCCATATGTTGTTGTGGAATGCAAAATAGAATTATGTGAATTTTTTGGGAATTTTTCAAAACGGGACGGTGAAAAATTCCCAAAAAATTCACATAATTCTATTTTGCATTCCAGAACAACATATTAAAATTTCATGAAACTGGCTGCATTTTTTGTAGCCACTGAACTTCCTTAATGCTTTATAATATTCACACTGAATTTTCACCAATTCAAATTAATTTGCTTACTGATTGCAAATTAAAAGCCTGGAATAAAGTATATAAAAATTGCCTCGAGTGATATGCGTATAAATATTGTTCTACGTACTTTAAATTAATTATTATCAATAAAACTATCGATATGTAATAGATTTTTGTGATTTTAATTACTTAACTTTCGATACGTTTATTTCTTTGCGATCTTAATTCAAAGATGACAATATTATACATATATTATGTTGAAATTGGCAAAAAATGTATAATACAAAGAGAGATTTATTCGAATTCAAGGATTACTAACGAAATAATTATTCGTACATTTCACAAAACGATAATTTATAATTTGCATACTCCCCATTCCATTAATTTCTATTTTTAATAAGTTTGTGCAAAAAAACCTGTTTCGATAAATGTAAAATAATTATAATTACAGGCATGCTGCGCGGTCTTCGAAATAGCAGTCGAACTTCCCCCGCATTTGAAGGATGAAAAGTTTTCTATTAAACTAATAGGACAAGCTTGCGTGCCAGAAGTGACAATCATTGAACCACCGAGTGGAAAACGAAAACGAGCTGTTTTAAACTTTGGTCGCACGCTTATAGGTGATTCTAATGAAAGAAAATTCGCTTTTAAAAACATTGGTGTAATACCAGCTAAAGTGATTGTCGAGATTTATGAGGATCCAAATTTTCTTTTCACTCTCAATATTTGCGAGAGTACAAGAAACTTGTCAAGTGGTTGGTATTATGAAGTTAATCGTTACTTTAGTTTTTTTTTATAAATTAAAAATAATTAAAAAGATAAATAAAAAAATCTTCGTAAGAAAATTTGTAGGAGTAGATATTAAAAATCTCTTGAAAGATTTGTGATTTTATCAATGTTATTTTATATCTCATGTAGGTTTTTATAATTTACAATCATTTGAAATATTTTAGGTTTACTCAACAAAAATTGTTCAATAAAAATAATAAAAGGTTTTAAAAATACTGATGTATAGCAATCTTTATAACTCTCTAAGATTATTTTTCAGACAAATTCTCAGTTTCTATAAAATAACATTGATCTAGATATATTTAGTAAGATTTAATACAATTTATATGAAGTGATATAAATGACTTTCACATAACACATGGCTAAACTATTAAATTACAGTATCAAACGATCGATGTATCGTAGTTCGTTTAATGCCCGAGGAAATAGTCTCGCTTGAAATAAAATTCACTCCGCGAGAGATCGGCAAATACGAAAGTCAAGTGCGGTTATTTATCGCTGATAATCCCTACGAGAATCTAATAATTGATTTGAAGAGCGAAGCGTATGCGGAATTAATCGTGTTGGATGGATTAGAGCTCATGAATACAAAGCTTAATTCTGTCAATGAAAAGCGGGAATCTAATGCCAAATCGCGAAGATCATCAAAGCCAAATAGTACAACAGGAGGTAAGATAGTAAAAAGCATACAAGAACAATTACAAAGAATATATTAATTTTACTAAAAGTTTTCTCCTTTTTTTCTTTCGTTTATTATTTAATCTTTTTAATAGTCATAAATATTTATTCATTATTATACGTATTTATCTTAAATTATTTCCAATATGTGAGTTCCAGAACCATTTTATAATTTACCATTTTATAAAAAGTAACAATATAATTTACGATACTTTTTATCTTCTAAATTCTCATCTAACAATAAGTATATTTTATATATTTTTTATTGCTCATTCATATTCTCTGTAATTTATGTCTCACAGTTTCAACACCGACAACCCTCCCGATTTCATTGATTTATAAACTGGATTATGGATACTGTTTTGTCAATAAAATATTCAGAAAAAGCTTCAAAGTCGTTAATAAATCAATAAATCAATATTTGCGTTTCCAATGGAGCGCACATCCCAATATTGTATTTACTCCGTCTATTGGTCATCTCAAGTCACTGACTTACAAGGAAATTGTTGCGACATTCCTTTCTTCGGAGCCAGTGATTTACGTTGACGTAATATAAAATTATCAAGTTTACAATTTGCGAATTACCGATCAATACTTGCAATTTGCATAAATCTAAAGATTGTTTCTTTCAAAATTAAGGCATATCAATATAAAAATCTCAATTAATTAATTACATTATCAAGATACTTTGAAATATATAAAACATTATTTAATTGAGATAATAAGAATATTTCTGTATAATAAATAAATAAATTTTCGCAGGAAAAATAAAATGTTAAAATAAAATTCTCATTAAAAGATCAGATTTTATAATTCTTGTCAAGTATGACGACAGTTGCAGTTCTTAATTTAGTATTGTTGCATATTAAACTTATATATAAACTAATTATTTGTTAATGATGATTGACAGACGCGTCTCGAGTGTACGGTCTGTACAATTGAACTGGCCGACCCCTCGAAAGAATCGTCTTGGGACGATCGAGAGACAGAGGTGCGGTGGGTGGCAATAAATTTTAACGCCAGAGAGCAAGAGGCAAATGCGGAAATAGCCAAGAAAACAGTCGAGCCCGTTAACGAGCCGAGTCACGAAATCGTACCTGGCACGATGAAGTGTATCCAAGTGTTACTTAATGCCACCGTGGCATTCTCCAAATATTCTTGCCCCGTTAAAGAGATCAATTTCAAGAATACGCTAATGTTCCAGGTACGCTACAATTACGAATTTTATATCTCGCGTTTAAATGCTAAATCAGACTATGATTATTTCAGTATAATTGATTTTGCCTTAGCTATACCGAAAATAATTTATATTTAATAGGATTTCGAGATATGGCACAAAGATATTCATATTTCATATTAATATGTATATGATTTTTAAATTATTCTTCAAAATTTACAGAAGTTTGTAAAAAATATTTGTATTTACAATATTTTTGAATTCTCAATTTTTTTCAGTCTACGATAATCTCTTATATTCAGTGTCTAATTATCAGTTTCTCTCTTGCTGAAATGCCCAGCCAGTTATTTCACTTAATCGAAGCGAAAAATAGAGATTGTAAATAATTCCGCAATCGTCCGTTCGTATCGGGTTTAAATATTTGTATTTACGTATTTATCTTAACGCGGATATTTTCTGAATTGACGCGTTCGCGAACAGACACGAACGTTATGAAACTCTGGTGATAAAATGCAAACTGTATCGCTGTTACTTTCATATACGATCCAATTCCGGCTATTGCTTGTGCGCAAAACAAAGAAAAAGAATCGAATTTCCACGGCAGCAGATTATTTTACCAACCTTTGTTTACCAGTCGGTTAAAATCGATATGAATATTGCATTACGCGCAAAGGCAACTTTGCTCTGTATATAAAAACTTCATTT
>NW_020221173.1:0-4520 GCF_003070985.1 Temnothorax curvispinosus
TATAAATATTAAGAATTTTTAAAATGTATGTTGCAGCTAATGACTACATTAATTAATAAAATTTGAATTTAAAGTACGTTTTGTTAATTTTTTTCTTGAACTTTTATCTGTCAAATGCAACCAATTTTTTGTAGTAATATTTAACATTTAATATTTAATATTTAACCTCAATATTTAATACTCACTCGGTTTAGATCCATAATCTGGCGATGTTTTTACATACGATGTTCTACATTCATCCAAATCTTGAAATATACCTTTTATTCCTTTATAATCAACTGCGTAACCGACTACCGTCTGATATTCAAAAGAAAAACTGATTATTTTCATGTATATAAACATTTCACATATATAATATTTAATATTTAAATATAAGTATAAATTAAATAACATTTATATTTAGTAATACATTATTATATAGGGTCACACAAAAGTACTCGGAATTTTTTTAAAAACATTAAGTAGTTACAAATCAAGGTAAAACTTAAGATTAAGGGCGACCTCACCGATTTCAATGATCTTGATATATGTTGTCAAGGTCATGATCCTGAGTGATCTTCAGAAGGTTTTAGCCGTCGCTCGTTATTCGTTAAAAAGTTATTAACAAAAAAAGTTTGAAAAATATAGCAGTTATTTTGAGTATTGGAAGGCATAAACGACTAATATGTATGTGGAAATAATATATGTATATATGAACGAAGGAAAGTCATTTAAAGCAGCGAATTGTTGCTTTCGGTTAAAGCAGTGAAAATTTTTATCATCCCTTATACTAGATACCGTTTTTTGAAATAATGGCAACATTATATTCCCTTACTGACAGTACTGTAAGGATCAACTCTTCGGGATGTCAGGATAATAGATTACAGTTTAGATAATAGAATACAGTTTATTTAAGTTTCGTTACACACGATTTGATACGGTATGCACCGCAGCGCGCAACCGGAGACGGTCCACCTCTACCGTTCGCGGCTCACGATCGTCTGCCCGCGTATTACAATCGGAGCAACGAGCTCCGTGTTCGGCTCTGATCACGCGTGTCCGGCGTGATGTCTCCTCCCGACATTTCCTCAGGTCTGCCAGCTACGGTGCCAACGTGACTAACTTAACGGGTTTCTTACAGTACATCTGACTAGAAACCATATGAATATACGTTATTGTTTAAGTACATATATTTGATTGAGCTTATATAATTTAATGTATTATTAATTATTTCCATAAGTATTTTTATAAGTTTATTTTTATCATCACATATTCCCAAAAACTCGTAAAGCTTCATTTTAAGTCGTATCAGTCTGGCAACAACGATTGACAAAAGATGACTATGGGCGCAAACACGCCAAATAGACCAAATACTACAGAATGTAAATAACCAAGATCAGAAGCTAGTAACTTGCTCGTAATCTTGGTTATTTACATTCTGTGATTTATTATTATATTATTTATCCTACAATATATGTGCCCAATATATGTAAACAATAACGTTTATACAATACAATCATACAATTACAATCATACAATTATGGTTAAAGCAGAGAATATTTTGTATTCATGCTTTCTAACATGTACAATTGTATATATATATACTTTTCTATACCAATTATTCTCTGCTTTAACAAAAAGACTGTTTAATATAACGATTCACTGCTTTAAATGACTTTCCTTCGTTCATACATGTATTATTTCCACATACATATTAGTCGTTTATGCCTTCCAATACTCAAAATAACTGCTATATTTTTCAAATTTTTTTTGTCAATAACTTTTTAACGAATAACGAGCGACGGCTAAAACCTTCTGAAGGTCATTTGGGGTCATGACCTTGACAACATATATCAAGGTCATTGAAATCGGTGAGGTCGCCCTTAATCTTAAGTTTTACATAAATCAGTATATAGAAGAAGATGGGGAAACTGGAACCAGTTAAGAAAAAAATATATTATAATCACCAAATATTTAGTTGAACTTTTAGTAATTAAATTCGAAAAACATTATGCTTCAATTTGGTATAACATAAGTATTTAAATTCTAATAAAATTAACCAAAAAAATAATCATTTTTTAAAAATTATAATAAATTCCTATTACCACAGGCAACGGGCAATAAGAACCACCTTATGAGTAATGAGATCCATTGCCTATGCGGAACATTTAAGAGTGAGTAACAATAAAGTACTTATTTATGGAAACAGTAATTAAATAGATAAAAAATAGTTCATTAACTTAGGACAAGATCGATCATTAAATTTAAGTTCTTTTTATTATTTCATAATTAATTTTTACGAATTCAAAAGTCGCAAATAAAATTGTTTACCTTTTTACAAGGTAAACAATGCTAAGCAGTATTTTGTTTAAAATTTGTATATTCGAAGTAATTAGAGCCAGTCTAATTACACCATTGGAGTTAGTCCAAATTATCCCATTAGTCTAGTTTTTTTTCAGAGATTTAAAAAAAAAACTATTGAAAAGATTTTTTAATTTTAAATGTTTTGTCAGTAAAAAGTAAACAATCACAATAAGAATAAAGAAAAAATAAATTTAATTAATAAAAAATAAAATCACTTTTTGCTTAAGAAAAAATCGATTCGATAAAAATTATAACGGAGCGACCGGAAACGACGTGCACTTTCCTAGGCAAACAAACAAAACAAACTTGATAAAATGTTCGAATGGCGGAAGGAGCGGTGTTCCATAAGAGTTATACTCACACGCCGGTTCGGATTTATAACACGCGATAGTCAATTTATTGTAAGATGATTCTTATTACCCTGTGGTTTCTATTTCCTACAAATTAAATATCTACACTTTAAACAAAACATACAACTTTATTAAAACATTAATAATAAAATTAAGCAAAAAAAATTACAAACAATTTTGAGCATTTATTGTAATTTTAAAGTTCTGTTTAAAAATGCTTAATTCGTATACCGATTTATACCCGCTAAATGTTTTTAAAAAAATTTCAGGAACTTTTGTGTCACCCTGTATTTTTTCAGACTATTTTAATTTTACTTTTAATACTGTATATATTTAAAACTTAAAAATGTACTTTGAAAAACATATGTAAATCTCTTTGTACTTACGACTAGCAGACACGTAGCAAGCAAAATAGTCTTCATTCTGCTCTATTCTTTACAATACTATATTCTCCTATATTCTTCTCACAAAAAATATTTGTAGAAGTTGCGACAGATTTTCTCTATATATATACCTCGGCAACGTATTTATTCTGAAAATAAATTGAATAATGTTTAGCCGTCATTAATTCTGTTTATTTTCACTACTATTATCAGAGACGGTGACAGACTTATAACTAATTGGTGCCGGAAACCCACCTTTTCGGGACGATATATTAATTATCTATTCAGTCATCCACATAGATAAAAAGTTAACACCATAATTAATCTTGTTGACCACACTGTTCTACTTGCTGATACATGGTTTCATGAATCTAATATCAATATTGGTTAAAGACATTCTGCTGAATAATTGTTTTCATTTAGTTTACTTAATAAACATATCAATAATAGGTTAAAAGAACTTAGTAACCGGAGCAACACGCACCCCATAATAATGCCACCGATGATTTCCACGACATTAAAAAATACATTAAAATCTTTTATGTCAAGGGCCACAGCAAAAAAATTTGTCGTATTTTGCATTAATTTCGACGTCCTTTACACTGTTCCTAAAAAATTCTATTTTGCTTGATAATGTTAGAAAAACTGAAATTGCACATAAGATCAACTGCAATGATTTCAATCCCTCTTACATAGGGCAAACCAAGAGACAAGGACGCGTATTAATGAACATCGGTCAGATATTAAGAATAGCCAATCTGTTGTAAGTAGACACCGTCTGGCTCATTGGTCTGAGCCAGAAGTGTTACATAGTGAGAAACATTATTACAGAAAAAGAGAGATAGCAGAGATGTTTTTTATTAGGAGACACGGCGACACGATAAATATACAAAAAGATACGGAAAATTTGAATGCGTTATATGATTCAGTGATAGCTGCTATATAACGTCTGCCTTTATTTATTTCATATGTCTTTATTCATTTCACATTTTATTTGAGATATCAATCTATTTCTAATTCTATTAAATTTTTCAGTTTTTTCTACCCCTATTTTATATATAATTCTTTAAAATTTAATTAATCAGTTCTTGAGTTATAAAAATTTCAGTAAACTTGGCTGTTTTTTTTAACAGTATTCTTTACTGGAAAGTAATATTTATATTTATATTTTATTAAAATAAGTTATTAATAAAAAATAATTATTAATAACGGTTGCCTGTGTTTTTAAGAACTATATATATATAAAGACATTTTTATGCAGTTTTTCTCGTGGTAAGGCGACAGTTTCCCGAAAAGTAAAGGGGATAACGTTGGTATATCAACAAAAATCCCTAAGGGGTGTCGTTATAATTTCTACGGGTTAGCAACACACCTCTATAGTGCTGGACAACTTCAACACCTCTATGAAGTTGGCCGGACAACTTCAACGTATCGAACTTTCATT
>NW_020221174.1:0-1828 GCF_003070985.1 Temnothorax curvispinosus
TCCCCGAATCTTTGCCTTCTGTTCGTAAACTGAGTATAATAATTTTGCGAAAGTTGCCCCTCACCGAAACGTAGTTTTAATTTGGACTTTAGTTCTTCGTAACCCAAATTCTCTAAATTTTCTACCGATTCTAGGACAGAACGCGCTTTTCCCCTTAAGCATGACGCCAAAGCTACGGTTTTGATCGCATCGTCCCATTGATTCGCGCGCGCGATTAAATTAAATTGCGAGAAAAACTCTCGCAACGGAACCACACCGTCAAACGTGTCAGGTTTAAGTTTATATCCGATTTCACTGCGCGCGCCGTTTCCCACCGGCTTCTACTTCCGGACCGCGATTCGCTCTAATATTGGAAGGACTTAGCACTTAGCTGTGTTTCCTGAGAAGGCAACCGGTCTCCCCGTAAAAATTGGAGCTCCTCATCGTGCCGGCGAAGCATTGCGGCGAGTTCCTCATCACGTTGCGCCTGCTCCTCGCGCATTTGCCGCATCTCCTGTAGCACGGCTTGAAGAGCTGCCGTCTCTGAAGCTGCCGACTCCGTCGCAGGCTCCGAAGAGTCCACCAGGCGTCTCTTTCTCGTCGCAACTAGCGTCGTCATGGCACACACACTCACACGCGCGATCCCGGACGAGCCCCCAAAAAGTGTTACGCTCCGTTCGCTATTCGTGTCGCGCGCACTCACGAACGCGTCCGCGTACTTCCGGGATCGCAGAAATAACCACTCTCGTTATACAAATAGGAACTCGGGTTTATTTAAACTCAAAACGGAATACAAGAAAGTTCTGGGAAACCGAACCGAACGATTCAAGTCACCAGATCAATCTGACAGGCGGTAATTAAATCAATAATTCTATGCGTCCCCGTTGTCAAGAGACGCGCTTCGGCTTGAAACTTCTGCGGAGCGAAGCCAATTTCAGCCCACGAGAACGAACGTCTCGGCACGGGCGAGCGGGCGCAACAATATTAATAGTTTTGTTAGACCCCAGCCTAATTCTTTTTCCTCTCCTTTAATAATGCCGCATTTGTCAGCTTTGCGTATTAATGCCTGTAATGAGAAATCCACCAATAAGGATTGATGAAATTGATGTGCATTACATGTTTATTATTATGTATATTATTTTTAAATACCTGGCTATAATGAAAGAAACAGCCAATGATTTTAGCGCAGGAAAAAACTACCTGTAACGCTTTGCGTTCTGCTTTCTCAAAATCGGATATTATTGTTACAGGTTTTATATTAACAGTATTTGTTATTTGTTTTAAAACTTGTATGTAATCATTGGTATTTCTATTTTCCATTATTGTATACACTATTGGAAATGTCTGAAATTGTAGAACAATTAAATTTACTCATACATTTACATGTAATATAGAGTGCCTTTTGCAATTTAATGAACTAATTGATAACTGAAGTAATGAATTGAATTGAATTGAGAATGAATTGTTTTACTTACTTTATTATTATATCTAATTAGGATTGACCATAATTGACAATTATTGTTTTTTAGTTGGGGTACCGTTGCAAATGTCCCATCCACAAAGATTGTAAGTGGTTCATGAATTTTATTTATGATTGACTCCGTCAAAAATTTATCTATAAAAATGACTGCTTTTGTGTCATTATTTTTAGTGACAAATTCAACATTGAAAGAACTTTCGCCATCTAACACAAGTAATTGCTTCCATTTTTGTGTTTTTAAACAATCTTGTAAGCTGTGCAGATTTTTTGGTATGTGTCCAATTTTTTTCTTATGTCGTTCAATGGATTTCTCAATATTTTTAATATTTGTTAAGTCCAACATATGGTCATGTCTATGTGTAAATGCAC
>NW_020221175.1:0-6214 GCF_003070985.1 Temnothorax curvispinosus
CCGGTCGTCTCATAGTTAAAGGGCTGAACGAAGCCACTCGCAATTATCTCGCGTTCTCGCGGAACGGATTCGGCGATTCGTTCGACGCGTTTATTACGCGCCCGAACAGCATGCAAATGTGTCTTGCAAGCAAGTCATTATTACGTTTAAATCGCTATTAAATCATGAAAAATTAGATACCTGCCAACGATTATACGTGGTTATAAAAGAAAAGACACGGTAGCATTTACTGATAAAATGCTACAAAATAAAAAAAATTACGCGTTATATTGAGTTATAGGTTGAAGAAACCGCGGTGAGTTTAACAACGTTTATAAACTAAAAATAAAGAGATCTCTTTGTGCTAGTTAGTAGCTACTTACTACTTCTCTTTAAGCAACGTCAATAATTGAAAACAAAAAAAGTGTTCTAAAATGATCCATTAGAAATTAACATAAAAATACCGTTGTTTTCTAATAAACTTTACGAAAAATTAAAGATGAAAAACGTAAATTAAAAGTAAAAAAGAAAGAAGGGAGAAGTAGAAAATCACAGCTGAGCGTGAGCGGTTTCTTGCTTCAAAATCGGCCTGGGGCGTTTCTCATCGTTCCCATCGAAAGGGATGAAGCAGGTTGCTATCCCTTCGTGTTGTTTTCATATTGTTGCCGTGTTGTTTCAAATTAATAGCGAATTTGGGCGCTTGCACTAGTGCTCACTGACTGCGCACTAAGGCTTGTTCTCATTATTAGTTAATTCTTATATTTACAGATCATTTTAAATACTTTTTGAAATACTTCTTAGCCAGAAAAATGATCTGTACAGCATCTATACAGATTGTTTTATTAACTACAAAGTTTTTAAACGTGTATTTAAGCGACCTTAAATATAAAAACAGATATTATGAACAAGCTTTAGTGTGCACTCACAAGGAAACGGTCGGAAGTGTCCCTACCCGATTTGGATGCGCTTTGGATGTTATTGTGCATCAAAAAATAGTAGACTCGTATTTTTTTTGCGGCGTATCTCGACGTTTAGGGGTTGAAAAAACCCCTAAAAAATAACGACCGATTTGGATGCGCTTTGGCTACGTTGTCGAGCATTAAAAAAACATTAGACACGGGTTTTTTTTTGCTGCTTATCTCGACGTTTAAGGGTTGAAACAATCCCTAAAAAATAACGATCGATTTGGATGCGTTTGGGTATGTTGTCGAGCATCAAAAAACATTAGACACGGTTTTTTTTTTGCTGCTTATCTCGACGTTTAAAGGTTGAAACAACCCCTTGAAAATAACGGATTTTTATTATTTATTTAATTGTTATTATTTATTTAATTTTTGTTATTTATTTAATTTTTGTTGTTTATATTACACTTTGCTATGACAATTTTTATATTTTTTAACCGCAGAATTATTTACTTCCAAACTTTTACTTGATACAAAAAATTTTATTTTATATTTTAATGCGGGGTCT
The DNA here is from genome assembly GCF_003070985.1 of Temnothorax curvispinosus. Lineage (NCBI taxonomy): Eukaryota > Metazoa > Arthropoda > Insecta > Hymenoptera > Formicidae > Temnothorax > Temnothorax curvispinosus. The sequence goes on from NW_020221175.1 coordinate 1,450, forward strand.
ACAATGCGAGTTTGCAAGCAGAGTTTGCGCATACGTTTCTCGTTAGAGAATCGGACATATAGAATCGGGCCCCTGTGCTCTTCTATGCTTTTCTATTACGTGACGTTACCGGCATAGCGGTAGGTAATACCAACGTAGTTCCCATTTTCCGGGTGTCCCATTGCAGAGAGCGCCACTAACGCTGGTCATTATTCTTCCATAAGAGTTTGTAGGCCCTGGGTGAGACGGATGATCAAGAATCGCAATTTGTGCCAGCGACGCCTGGCTTATATACGCGTCGCGGCGGTGTCACGGAGTGGCGGGGGTAGCGACGGCAATCGCGAGCGCCGGGACGGTGCGGCGGAACGATCGGTGATTACGGCGTCCCGACGCCGCGATCGCGTTCGGCGGTCTTCAGCCGCCTTCGGCCCCGCTCGGCGCGTCGAGGCGGTCGCCGCGGTAAGTCCGTTCGCGGACTTCCTAACGATACATGCTACGTATTAAAAAAGTACGGTGGGCACACCGTGCCCGTTCTCTGCCCTGCGGGTGGTCGGCCGGGCGGTCTCGGCAGGGCGTTCATGCATATTCGGGGGTGCATCGTTACATCACCCCCCACCCTCCTTGGAAAGCGCGAATTCGGCGCTCTACGCCTTCGGCTTGATCTCTCGGATCGCGCGTACGGTGCCCGTGGCGTTAAACCTGATATGCCACCGTTTGCCCCTTGACCGCATTTTGTGCTGTCGAGAGACGTGCGCGTGAAAGTGGGGTACCCAAATGAGATGACCGGGCTCCACTTGCACCGGGATCGGGGGCGGTAGCTGCGATCCTTCTGCCCGCAAGGGCCTGACGTCGGCCGGTGCTGGTTGCGGCGGCGGCGGCGTGGGTATTCTAGCCGTGGCCGGTTCCGGTGGTGTTGCCGGGCTGGTTGTCGGTAGCGGCGGAGAGCTCGTTACGGCCGGCGGGTTGTTGACGGGTGCCGGTGCTGGTGCCGGAGGTGCGGTCGACGGACGACCCAGCACGGTCGACAGATCGATATTCGTGCTTTCGACGTTGGTGAGCCTCGGCCGTGTCTCGTCCGGTTTAGTGGAGGTGGCGGGGTGGTGAGCCATTCCAGCTTTTGCCTTTGCTGCTCGTCGGACCGTTGAACCGCGCAGCCGATCGTCGGCACGTTTTTGCGTGTCGGCGGTGCGACTGCGGGCTCGGTGCTCTTGGCGAGAGCGGCGGTGGACCCTCTGGTAAAGAGGCTCGTCCAGGAGTGCCCGATGTCCGGGTAGGCCGGGTCGTATTCCTCTGGCTCGGCGAGGATCTTATTGATCTCCTCGAGGATATCTCTCTCGATCGACGTTTTGCTCTGGTCGGATGCCATGGCTCATCTGTGTCTTTTCTTTAGCGGAGTCCGTATTTATTGTTATTACTTTCGGAGTGGAGCAATTGTTTATACCCCTGTTTCGTCCTCGTCCTCCGGATCCGTGTTGTTATCGGCGTTACTCTCGGTTTCGGAGTCATCGTCCTCTTCGTTGTCGCCAGGGTCGGCGTTGTTTTCGCCGGCGTCGGTTTCGGCGTCGCTTTCGCTGTCCGTGTTTTTGGTCGCAGGGGAGGGGGCCGATTTTAAGTCCTGGACGTGGATATGACGTATCCATTTGCCGCTCTTGTCGCGTAGGTCAACTATTACGGGGGAGATAATTTTGCGCACCTCGAAGGAGCCTCAAAATTTTGGCGCGAGCTTCGCGTTGAACGCGGCTGCTTTATTGGAGATTGGATATTCGCGTTTCCACACCCACTCTCCAATTTTTGGTTTCCACGCTCGTCTTCGCAGGTTGCAATATTTCTGCTGGCGCTGGAACACGTGTGCGAGGTGGATTCGTGCGAGCTCGAAGGCCTCCTCGAGGTGTCGGCGCGTTTCGTCCGGCGAGGGTGCGGCGGCGTTAGCCGGTATTGCGCTCTGGTTTACCGGAGATACGGGTTCTCAGCCGTATATCAAGTATGCTGGGGTATACTCGGTTGTCTCGTGCCGCGCCGTATTGTACACGAACTGCAATTCGGGGATTCGGCTGTCCCAGTTTCGGTGGTTTCTGTCTACGTACTGGAAATCATTGTTTTAACGACGCGGTTGGTTCGCTCCACCGGATTACAATGCGGCACGTGCACGGGCGTGTATGCGTGTCGTACGCGGTGTGCGGCTAGCATTCGTTCGAGTTTCGCCGAGCGAAGTTGCGTCCCGTTGTCTGACAGGATGACGTCGGGGCACCCGTGCCGAAACAGTATCGCCTCCGCGATGTTGGCGGTAACGGCGGAGGCGGTGGCGCGACGGAGGGGACGCATTTCTAGCCATTTCGAAAATCTATCCTGCATTGTTAATAGCCATGTGTGCCCCCCCTTCGATCGCGGCAAGAGGCCTATCAGGTTGAGCATTACCTGTTGCCAGGGGCGTGCGATGGCGGTTGCGTGGAGGGTGCCCGCCGGTCGGGTCTGCGCTACCTTGTGCTTGAGACACGTTGGGCAATTTCGGACGTAACGCGCTATTTCTCTGAATATGCCCGGTCAATAATAAAGCTGCGCGACGCGGGCGATTGTCTTGGCTATCCCGAGGTGTCCGGCCGTTGGCGCGTCGTGGTTGTGGTGGAGGATTTTGGATCGGCGGTCTTTCGCGACGCATTCTTTCCACTGGCGGTCTCGGCATGGCGTTTATGCCGGAACGATGTATATTCGGGGGTGCATTGTTACAAATTAAATTTGGTACTTTATATAAAATTATATATGGGTCCATGCAAGGGCGTCCACAGGGGGGGGGTAAGACAGGGCATTTGCCCCCCCCCTGGAATCAGCAAAAATTAAGCATTGACCCGGGCAACTCACCCGAACCTAAAACTCGAATTCAAATACTGGTCACTGGATAGTGAAAGGTTAGTGGGGGACGCTCTCGTCTACTGTACAAAGTGTGCTTAAAGTAGAAACTCTTTACTAGAAACTGACTATTTGAGGGTTCTGTGTGATTGATGCGCACACGCAAAATGGCAGCACCAATAAGAAACGTTGCTCACCAAGCGCAAACGTGCACATACTTATCGAGTCATGTATTCATTCCACGCCGCCATTTTGCGTGCAGATGGCCAGTCTGTAGTAAACATAGAGATATATATCTTATATTTCTATGGTAGTAAAGGTGGCCGAGCGCGGTGCGTACTTCTTACTAACCTCCCACTACCCGAGTTTCGGGTGACCGCGTCGCCCACGTCCTCAGGTTCAGGCATATATGCTGCGAAGTCCCAGATAGAAGATTACAGACAATAAAACATTTACTTAAGTCGTGAAGGCGGAAGATACGCGTTTAGTTTCAGCAACTTGGGACGCTGTATATTATCAAGAAGAGACCTTTTTGAAAAAGTCTTCTTGATAGCTTTTTTTAGAATATTATATTATAGGTATTATAATAAGTAATATAAAATATTCGAGCATGGACATACAAAACTTTTTTAAAATTATTATTATAGGTAATATAAAATATTCGAGCATGGACATACGAAACTTTTTAAAAAAACCGAGGATAGAGACAAACGACCAGTCTGAAATTCCATCCTTGGCCTTGCCTTCCTCAACTTCCTCTACTTCTACTTGTTCATCGACTTCAACCATTCCTTCAGTTTCATCCAGCGTTACCATTAGCACCAACGTTTTTGATATCGGGCGATACATCGGCGCTATCTCAGACTTATCTTGAGAGAAAAAACTTGAAGTATTTATGAACACATGGATTCCGGAAAAAAACTTCAACTTCAAAAAAGTCAATGAAAAAAGGAACTTTCGATTCGAATGGCTACAGACATATGCTCCTTTGCTAGCATATTCTGAAGTTGTCGATGGTGCCTTGTGTAAATTTTGTGTCCTCTTCAAGCAAAAGGTCCGTCGAGGAATTCAAGGTTCTTTTATTTTGAAAGGGTTCAATAATTATAAAAATTTTAATGAGGCAGCACGAAATCATGTTCAATCCGAATGGCATAAACAAGCTATTTCGGATGGAATCAATTTGATGGCCATACAAGAAAACAAGAAACTGAGTATTATTAGTGTAATTTCCCAGTGCAGAGTAGATTTGATTAGAAAGAATCGCGAAAAATTAGGTTCAATTGTACGAACAATAGTTTTCTGCGGAACTCATGACTTGGCTTTTCGTGGAAAAATGTCTAATGAAGGTAATTTCAAAGATCTTTTAAAGTTTCGAGTACAAGTTGGTGATTCGGTTTTAAGACAGCATTTGGAAAAAGGTGCACAAAATGCGCAATATACATCTGTTAGAACCGAGCATGAGATAATTGCAATTTGTGAAAGCATAATAGCAAATGATATTGTTTCAAAAGCTAATGTCTCCAAATGCTTCTCAATTCTAGCAGATGAAACCAGTGACATTGCTGGGGTAGAACAGCTTTCTTTAGGCGTTAGATTTACCGATTTTGAAAATTGCAAATTAATTATACATGAAGAGTTTCTTGGCTTTGTTGAGCTTAAAAAATTTGATGCTCAGTCTATTTCCGATGCTATTTTAGCGAAGTGCCAAAGCTTCATGGCATATTGTATAGGCCAAGGATATGATGGATGCTCTGCAATGGCGGGAAAAGAGAATGGCGTGAAGAGTATAATACAACGAAAGTACCCGAATATTCATTATGTCCATTGCTCGTCACACAGATTGAACTTGGTTGTCCATGATTTAAATAAATTAGGCAAAGTTAGGAATACTATAGGTACAATAAAAGAAATAATAAAATTTTTTAGGGAAAGTAATATTCGA
>NW_020221176.1:0-2221 GCF_003070985.1 Temnothorax curvispinosus
AAAGGTAGCACCGCTCAAGCGGCTCACCATCCCGAGACTTGAACTCACCGCAGCTCTGCTGCTCTCAAGACTCATGCAATACGTTCAAGCCACCTTGAAGTTGAACGTCACAGCAACTCACCTGTGGACGGACTCTGTTGTGACACTCACGTTGATCAAATCTCATGCATCGCGCTGGAAGGATTTCGTGAGAAATCGAGTCTCTCAAATTCAAGAGCTCACTGCGAACGCACATTGGAAATACGTACCAGGTACGTCCAACCCAGCCGACTGCGCATCACGAAGATTAAATACTGCTCAACTCCAAAGTCACTCATTATGGTGGACGGGACCACCGTGGATACTCACCCCTGAAGCTTGGCCATCTCAACCCGCGCTTTCGGACGAGTTGAGCGCGCATGAGGCTCGTCCTGGCATTGCGCTACATGCGGCCGCATCTCAACCGGAGTATCACTAGGACCTGATCTATAGATACTCATCTCTCAACAAGTTATTGAAAATAACAGCTCTTTGTTTCAGATTCATATCGCTTCTGGGAAATCGCCGACGCAAGCCACTCGACTTGCACTCAGCTTTGGAGGAGGCCAGATTCTTCTGGATTAAGGCTACTCAAGCGGCATACTTCACGCACGAGATCAAGATGCTCACGGCCAACTCGAGACTACCAACTGCTCACGCATTCAGTCGATTGACTGCGTATATAGACGCTCAAGGGATCATCCGAGTTGGCGGCCGCCTCAACCAATCAGCACTAGCTCAAGACAGCAAACATCAGGCGATTTTGCCTCGCCACTCCCGGCTCTCAACCTTGATTATTTCACACGCCCATCTGCGTACCCTGCATGGAGGAACTCAGCTGACATTGGCTCATGTCAGGCAAAGTTACTGGATCATCGGCGGACGGGCTCCGGTGAAGTCTCATATTTTGCGGTGTGTCGTGTGTGCTCGGCAGAGGGGGATCCGTGCTCATCAACTGATGGGCCAACTACCTCTTTCTCGGGTTACGCCGTCACGTCCGTTTACTCATACAGGAATTGACTATGCCGGACCGCTCACCATCAAAACATGGAAAGGACGAAGTGCGAAAACATACAAAGGATGGATCTGTGTGTTCGTCTGTTTCTCCACCTCCGCAATTCACCTCAAAGTAGTCAGTGACTACTCATCAGAAGGATTCATCGCAGCCTTTCGAAGATTCTCAGCGAGAAGGAGAATTGCTCAGACCATATACTCGGACTGCGGGACAACATTCATTGGAGCAGACGCCGCGCTCAAGAAAATGTTCATCCAGAGTTCACAAGAACATCAACGAATCGCTCAAATTCTACAACAGGATTGCACCAGATGGGAGTTCAACCCACCAGGCGCTCCACACATGGGGGGCAAGTGGGAGGCGGTGGTGAAATCCGTCAAGTTTCATCTGAGACGGACTATCGGGGAGACTCTACTCACGACGGAAGAACTCACAACGTTGCTTACGCAAATCGAGGCCATTCTCAACTCACGGCCCTTAGAACCGCTGAGTGACGACCCGGAAGACGTCTCAGCGCTCACACGAGGTCATTTTCTCATTGGAAGTCCACTCACTACCATACCCGAGCCATCTCTGATTGACCTAGCAACCTCACGACTATCTCGATGGCAGCTCATCCAGCAGCGTGTTCAACATTTTTGGGCACAATGGTCGGCTCATTATCTGCAACGCCAGCAGGCGATATCCAAGTGGCATCATCCTAACAACAACATCAAGGTGGGGTCCATCGTGCTGCTCACCGACGAACGCTCTCCACCGTGCAAATGGCCACTCGCCAGAGTAACAGCTCTGCACCCCGGCAAGGATGGACTCACCAGGGTGGTTACCCTCAAGACGGCCACCACGACACTCACTCGGCCAAGTGCCAAGCTTGCGATTCTACCCATCTCAACCGAATGAAGGATCAAGAGTAAGGAATCATCAACAAGGTTGCTGATGGCGGGCGGAATATTCGAGATTCCGTTAACGTTGCGCCGTTCGATCAGATGGCAGCATCGATCGGGTAACGACGCTTGATCACCGCGGCAGCTTGCGCCCGCACGGGCGCGCTTATCGCCAACGTTTTCCTCGTACTTGTGAAAATGGCCGCGCGGTGACAAGTCGCACAACGTGTGCTCAGTACGTTTCGATAAGTGACTTCGGTTAATCGTGCACATCGCAGTGCCCACGCTGCTTAGACTTCTCATT
>NW_020221177.1:0-2493 GCF_003070985.1 Temnothorax curvispinosus
CATACATACATACATACATACATACATACATACATACATACATACACACGCCTGTTGACAGTACGTATGTACATACACGCGCCTTCCAAGCTCCGTTCCGCACGCGGCGATGACGTCATCGGCCGCCGTCGCATCGTGCAAGATCGAGGCTGCGGTCCGATTCATGCTCTTCACTCCTCACAGCGTTGTCATTATTCTGTCTTCGTTGCACATAGAATTGATAGAATATCAAGCAAAGATAGATCGCAGTCGCGCTTACGCTCATGCGCAGGCGCGCCACGATTCAAAAAATACTCCCGCGTAGATAAAAGTCACGCCCGATGCGATCATAAACAATTTTCGATCGATACCGTCATACATAGACTTTATGGAGTTCAACGCGTCTTTCGTGCATAAATGTGTTTGTAATAGCTGATTAGTAGCAATGTAATATGCAATAGCGAATAAAATATATTGCTTCTTTTTTATATTTTGGCTTTTTTATATTGCGACAACATTACAACATAGAGACATTGTAGATGTAGAGAGATATAGAAGATTAACAAAATGTCAATAAGATACATTATTGTAATGATGACATTAATATTTCGGAAAAGTTGCAAAATCATAATTCTATAATTTTACTATAATAAAATTATATAATATGGTATAATAATTTTTTACTATATTTGTGTAAATGAAAGCTGTTTAAAATAGTAAATAATAATCCATTAATTATTAATAATCCGTTCTTGTATTCAAAATTTTAAGTTACTATTTACAACCATTTTATATATATATATATATTAGCTAAATAAATCTTATATTTAAGATGATCTTCTTAAGCTTAAAATTAAATTGTAAATGCCGGCCTTAGATCTAACATATCATCAAACGTTGTCAAGACGGATCAGTAGCTTTTCTGCAAAATGCAAACGAAAAAATAATTCATACAAATGAAAATTTAAAATAATTTTGTAGGTATCCAAAATACAATAGTGATAAATTATATATGATTCTATTTATGTATAACTTTACAATATATGTATATGTTTACAGAGTATATATACAAAAAGTGTTGAAATCCCTTAATTTTACGAAAACTATACATTTTACAAAAAACCCTTTTGTTTTAGACAAAAGTTGTAGGGTTTAAAAAGATCTATTTGCTGACCTTATCAGTTTGCGACCATAGGTGGAGTTGTTAGGGAGGTTGGAGCATTTTGTTCAACCAAAGATTTTCGTTTGTAAAAAATATATATGATAGTATAGAATCTACTGCATGTGTGGAATAAATTTCAGATTAATTGACCATCCAGGAGCTAAGATATTAGCTTCCAAAAATGCGTCGTTTTACATGGGGTATATGGAGAAAGCGTTGATGGCGATGATTGATCCCAATTTTCTTTAATATCTAGTATAAAGATAAACGCTCAAAAAACGTGCCTACGCGTACAATAAATTAATGTGAACATTTAGAACGGAAAAAAACACGTATTCACCACCTAATAACAAATATATTACGAGTTAAAGCGATCGAAATTAGACTGAAACAGCAGTTGATGGTTCGCGAGTAGGTAGATGTGGCAACGCAGCGTCGGCAATGTAACCCTAACCTTACCCAGAATGACAGAAAATTCACCGCCATGTTCACGTTTAGCAACTGCCGCTACGTCCAATTATTTTTGACATCAGACCGACCACAGTTAAACATGTTTTCCTCGACAAGCGTTTCTACGGTTGAAGGACATTCGGCATCAGTCCTACCTAACGTTTGACCGCAATGAGTTGGACAATAGAGACGGATCCTTCCTCGATCGACCCATGGACGCTCGAACAAAAACTGGACACGATGATCTGTGTTTCCTGCTTCGGCGAGCTGTGATCGGGATTGATACGACGAATATGTATGCGATTGACGATAGCATGTATGTAAGCGATTGGCGTTTCAATTATGTTAAGAGGGTATTGTAATTTTTAATCTTTAATTTTAACTTGTAACGACTATTCCGGTATTTACATTCAACGACCAATGCCATTGTTTTGTCACACTGAAGAAGGCCACAGTTATGGCCGAAACGTTTGTTGATTATTTTTATTGTTCAAATTATATTATGGTAGCACAAACATCCAGCTAGTTCGCAAGCCCTTTGTTTGAATATTAATAAATATTGATTTTTACATTTGCAATTTTGTAAAATTAAATGCATCTACAAAAAAAATACAATCAAATTATTTAAAATATTTTCTTTACAATCGATTCCTTTCATTATTCTTGTATAAAAGTCTTTCTATTTTAAAACTAGTTAGTGCTGGTCTACAACCTTGCTTTAAGGGAGAATTCACACTTTGGCAGAATAGCAGAAAGCAGAAAAGCAGTAGCCAATCAGGACTTGCGCTGGTAGTAAGCAGAATGAGGGTGCCGTCCCATGGCGCGTATTGCGATACGCGCGTATCGGGCGTATCAAAGTCTGCGGCCAATCACAGACGATCCGCCGATTTTGGTACGCCGAA
>NW_020221178.1:0-2444 GCF_003070985.1 Temnothorax curvispinosus
CTCGTCTCTTCGTTCGCTCGATTCGTACGATTCGCGATTATTTTTTTAACGCGCGTTCGAACTCGTTCGAGGTCGCTCTCGTCGTTTCCTCCTTTTGTTTTTTTCGGAGGATGCGGCGAGCGGTTGTCGTCATTCCGGGAAAGAGCGAATCCGGCAGGGGTACGTCCTCCGTTGAGATAACGAACGGGGGTATAAATTGAACGGGCGCGCGAACGGCGCGGCAAACGGTTTTTTTTTCTGCGAGGATTCTAGAGCGCGGTCGAGAATGACTCGCGCAGTTGAGAGTTAATATATTTGTAAAAAATACGGTATGGGAACGGACAGACGCTATTGCTCGTCGATGGTGCGTTTGCTTCGCGGCAGAGAAGTTGGATTTCGAAACGTACTTGCTGGCAATGACACATGGTGTCCCAAGCATTCTGTATCGCATATCACTAGAACTGAACATAATTGGGAGGCTTTGGACTCATACGTTAAAACATGTTGGTGTATGGTTCGCAGCAGCGTCCGTAATGTTTATGACGAAGAATCATCACACGGGATTATCTGGAGATTACTCGTGCCACATTGGCCTATTGGAAACGAGCTCTGTTTACAGTGTGGAGGAGAGTGTAAAATAGGTTTCTAGATACTTATGATTACGCTGAAACATTAACCCCTTCGTTGGCAGAGAGAATTCGACAAAAAGTGCCAAAAATGACAGGAAAATTTTTTATCCTAAAAATTTGTACCCTAGGGTTTTGAGGGCCCCTGATTACGAATCTGAACTTAAAATTCGAAAATTCAAAATGGCAAATTTCATTCCAATTAAGTAATTTTTTGCATTTTTATCCGCCATTTTGAATTTGCAAATTTTGAATTCAGATTCGTAATTAGCGCCCCCAAAAACCCCCGTGTAAGACTTAGATGCCAAATCGAAGCAAGTTATAGGAAAAAAAGGTTGACGCACTTTTGCGTCAATGCCAACGAAGGGGTTAATGTGGCGGACTGAAGATGGAGATTTTTATTTTGATATAGACGTTAGCGGTGCAAATTGCAAATGTAGCATTAGCGATACGTACTCGCGAATGAACGATCGCCGTTATCCGTCGTCCAAAGAATCCGAGAATCCGTCGTCCGAGCCCATGCCTAAGTTTTCGTCCGATTCGGACGACGAATCGGCGAGAGTCGAAGCACCGTTGTCGTCAAACGCGTGCGCGTCGGTGGTGAAGAAGGACGCGCGATGGAATCTGGCTACCCATCATCTGCGAAGGGAAATCGGAGCGCGAACTAATCGCGAGCGAGAGTGGATAGAGACGACGGTGGCAAACTCCGTCAGGGCGAGCGATTATACGCGTTGCCTGCCGCTCGAGTATTATCTTTATTACGAGACGGTGTACGGAGAAGAGAGATACATCGGATTCAAACCGCCGGGTCTCGTCGTCTTTTCGACCGAGTGAAATTCAACGTTCCCGAGGGTAAACCCTTTTGGACGCGATGTGGAAAGAGTGCGACGAGTTGCTCGCCGCGCGGACGTCCGCGACGCGGACGGGTACTTCGCGTGGAGACGGCTATGCGACGAGTGTTTCCGACTCCTGCGGGAGGAGTGTCGAGTCACATCTGGGAAGCGAGGAAACACGGGAGCCGTGACCGCTCTGGTGGCTCTAATAGCGCGATTGGAAAATTCGAGGGAGGATCTGCGTCGACGATTCGAACGCGCCGTAGGTGCCGGCTTGGACGGAGGGGGTGGCGGCAGCGGCAGCAGCAGCAGAGGTTTTTCGTGGATCGAGATTGACGCGGCGTTCCAACGTCGCGTGCTGACCGGCGCCGTGACGAACTCGACGTTCATCGAGCCCGCGCGATTTTTCGACGACGCGAAGGGCACCGTGCTTGAAAAGGTGTGGGATAATATGACCAAACACGGGTGTCTGAAGGTCAACGTCATATTCAATAGGGAATTTGTAGCGGACGTTAAGACCGATGTGAAGAGTATCGCTACGCGGAACGAACAGCTTCTCCCGGGGTCCGATCTGGGCGAGTGGTACGATAGGTACGTGCGCGACGCGATTCTAACGCGGTTGGACAAATTTCAGGAACGCGACAGCGGATGGGCGTTGTCGCGAATTGTTCGAGAAGTCGAACATGTGCCGCGCGCGCCTGACAAATGCGCGCCCAGCCAACACGCGCTTATCAGATTGCGCGGCTTGCCGCGGCGCGTCGCCAGCTCACGTACAATTACTCGCGTTTAAAGTACGTTCGAGTAGCAATATTAAGGCGAGCCGCGCACAGACCAGGATTGAATCCTACCGCTATACTCGGCGATCTAGCCTTGAGGAAGCGTTGAGAGACTCGAACTTATATCTTTTGTCGCGTCGAGTGAGATTTATCTCCTCCGCGCAGAAATTATCGAGCGTCGAGAGACTTCTCCTCCGCTCATTGCACTCCTGTGGAGCCATCGTGGAGAC
>NW_020221178.1:2544-6530 GCF_003070985.1 Temnothorax curvispinosus
GCAGGAGCGGCACCAAGAGCCACCGGCCCTTGTGCAATCTCGTCTAGTCAACCAGCCAGTGCCGCAGGAGCGGCAGCCAACGAGACGGGAGCTAGACAAGGGACAGGCGATACGTCCGTGGAAGCTCATCCCGTTGGAGCTCCCGGAGGTGCGCCGCACCAGGCCTGCCGGAGTGACGCTCCCGAAACGGGATGGCCGCATCTCTCGACCACCGGCCCTCCACTTGATCCGCGTTAAGGAGACGCGAACCACAGCGTGTCAGACGGTGCTCAGGAGAGCTTTCCTGGCTCCTTCATCGCCAGCGGACCCACCGGATCAACCAACGGACAAGCCACCGCGCACCCCGGGCTCTAAAATCGACCTCAATAATAACTCGGTCCCCTCTGAGCCCCTTGCAAAGAAGGCCATCCGCCAGATTAACTTTTAAATTGTGCATTAGCACCTATATTTTTTGATTAGGCGCCTACAAGGCGCCGCCTAAGACAACGCAAACACAATGTACATAATTTAGACAGAATATATTGTTTTTGTTACCAAATCTTGTCTCGCTGACTCACCGCCACCGTCCTGATCCCTATTGCGACCCCACGATATCGAACACGAATATTGAACCTAATCGTGAACGTGAACAAGTGTAATCCCATGCGCGTGGGATGTTGGATGAAAATACCGCTAGGTATAAAACGTAAACAGGCGGTGGTCAACGTACGGTCGGAGAACGACGCGTGTTTCGCGCGCGCGGTTGTCGCCGCTCTGTACCCCGCCAAGCACAACGCGGAACGATGCGGCTCGTATCCAGATTACGCGACGGTGTTGAATCTCGAGGGGTCGATTTTCCCATAGATCTGAAAAAGATCGGAAAATTCGAACGTCAGAACGACGTATCGATCAACGTGTTTACAACTCGGGAAGGAATTGAAAAGAAAGCTAAGTTCGGGCGGGGCGCCGACGACAACGCGATCGTGCCTCTGCGGTTAACCGACGATAAGAGGGACAGGCACGTAAATCTGCTGCATCTGCGCAATACGCTACGCGGCATCAACAGGGGCCATTTCGCCTGGATAAAGAATCTGTCGCGATATGGTGAATTCGCAATTGACCGCGAAACGGTGCGCGAAGCACGTTTGCGATCGGTAGGTAAAAGAAATGAAATAAAAAACATGAGGAATAAGAAAAAGACGAGGTGTTATTTATATACGCATAATAATCGCTCGCACGTTATTTCGCAGATGTCTACACTATTTCTATACGCGCGATAAGTTGGCCGCCCACAGCGTCGACTGCGGTCGAATGAACGACTGCGTCATCGTTCTCCCGAACGAAAACGATAAGTGGCTGTCGTTCGACATTTACGACAGAAAGGAGCGACTTCCCTTCGTGGTGTACGCGGATCTGGAGTGTCTTCTCGAACAACGGGAGAGGGAAAACGCCGAGGGGGGCCCGAGAACGGAAAGATACGCTTATCAACGTCACGTACCGTTCAGCCTGGGCTACTATCTGTGCTGCACCTACGACGATACCGCGTCCGCGTACAGATATCGTAGCGGCGAGGATTGCGTTTCGTGGTTCGTGAACGAGCTTCGCGTTCTTGCGCATCGCGTTAAGAATAAATTTTCCACCAATATAGCGATGGTGGGGCTTACAGAGGACGAGAAAAGCGAATTTCGGCTCGCGACTCATTGTCACGTGTGTGGGAAATCGTTCCAACCGGAGGACAAGCGCGTGCGAGATCACTGTCACCTAACCGGACGCTACAGAGGTCCGGCGCATTCTCGTTGCAATCTGAATTACAGAAACGTTTACGTGATTCCCGTGTTCTTTCACAATCTGACGGGTTACGACGCGCACTTCGTTGTCCAGAAAATCGCGAACGATTTCGAAGGCGGGGTCGATCTGCTGCTGCTCACAAAGGAAAGTTACATATCTTTCTCGAAGACCGTTAAAGAGACGCAGACCGACGGGGGATGGCCCTTATGAAAATGTGCCCTTGAGTGCTCAATGGCGGTCAGTGGGAATGTATGGTTGCCCTACAGTTGCAATGCGAATTATATGGAAAAGTTAATGGAAAATATTGAGTGGCAATTAGATGAATGGAAACGCAATGGCAAGATTCGAATGACAACCTTTTCCATACAGGCGTAATGGAAACTGCTAATGGCTTATGAAGGTTAAAACTTGTGTATGGAACTTGCAATGCGAATTATATGGAAAAGTTAATGGAAAATATTGAGTGACAATAAGATGAATGGAAACACAATGGCAAGATTCGAATGACAACCTTTTCCTTACAGGCGTAATGGAAACTGCCAATGACTCATGAAGGATAAAATTTGTATGAAATTTTTCTACCTTTAGCCAATTTGTTCAGTGTGAATTGTAATGGAAATTCGTCAATGGTAAATGTGGCGGTTTGCGCCACCAGTGGTACATGCATCATCATCACGCCCGCGCGGTAACTGTATTACCGGCAGTTCGCATCGATTGAGATCCTCGGCGCTAGGCGTCGCATCGTTCATGCATTCTCTCAAATTCAAGGTTCGGCACGGACTGGTATATGTATGAGACCCCCTACGGGACACCGAGGCAGATATTTTCAGGCGCTAGTCGCCTAAGGCAAGAGCTCCTATTAGATTGTCCGTTGAACCAAAGGCAATGGGAAATGAAGGCATTTATATTAAAGACAAAATAGTACCATTTATTAAAATGCCATTGAATTCTTATTGTTTCAGACGCAATGGAAATAAAGGCATTTTTGCCAAAGATAAAAATTTCCACACAAAATCCCATTGGTATTGCCAGTGTTAATACCAATGGCAATACTAATGGCAATACCAATGACAATACCAACGGCAAAACCAGTGGCAATACCAATAGCAATACCAATGGGATTTTATGTGGAACTTTTTATCTTTGGCAAAAATGCCTTCATTTCTATTGCGTTTGGAACAATGGGAATTCAATGGCATTTTTTAATGGCAATGAAGGGCACATTTTCATAAGGGGGGATCGGTACGTGAAGCTTCGATTCGTGGACTCGTATAAATTTTTAGCGGCGAGTATCGAAACCCTGGCGTCCTATCTGAACAAGGACAAGCTGAGAATAACGCGTTCGGAGTACGCGGATTTGAGCGCGGAGGATCTCAATCTGCTCACTCGCAAGGGAGTGTTTCCGTACGAGAACGTCGACAGCGCAGACAAACTGCGGGAGACCGAGCTTCCGCCGCGCGAGGCCTTTTACAGCTCCCTGACCGACGAGACCGCAAGCGAGAGCGACTACGAGCACGCGACGAGAGTCTGGCGACGTTTTCGCGTGCGAAATCTCGGCGAGTACAGCGATCTGTATCTCAAGACCGACGTGCTTCTTCTGGCGGATATATTTGAAAATTTTCGGGACGCGTGTTCGGCGAATTATGGGCTTGATCCCGCGCATTACTACACGTTGCCGGGGTACACGTGGGACGCCATGCTGAGGTACACCGGCGTGCGTTTCGAGCTGCTCACCGACATCGACATGGTGCTGTTCGTGGAACGCGGAATACGCGGCGGCCTCAGTCAATGTTCGCTCAGGTACGCGCGAGCCAACAACAGACACGTACCGACGCACGACTCGTCCCAGCCCACTACGTATCTCATGTATTACAACGTGAACAATCTGTACGGCTGGGCTATGAGCGAATCGTTGCCGTACGCGAATTTCCAGTGGCTCGACGACCCTGAAAATTTCAACGCGACGACCGTGCCGGCGGACAGCGACGTCGGTTACATTTTGGAGGTAGATCTCGAATACCCGCGGGACTTGTACGACGCCCACGCGGATCTGCCGTTGTGCCCGACGCGCGACAAACCGCCCGGTAAACGACAGGAGAAACTGCTCGCTACTCTCTACGACAAATCGCGCTACGTGACGCGCTATCGAAACCTGCAGCAATGTCTGCGACTAGGTATGCGTCTGACGCGCGTTCGTCGCGTTCTGCGATTCGCCCAGT
>NW_020221179.1:0-14768 GCF_003070985.1 Temnothorax curvispinosus
CTCTCTCTCTCTCTCTCTCTCTCTCTCTCTCTCTCTCTCTCTCTCTCGCTACATTACGCTACGTTCGCTGCGCCTGCAAGAAGACTTATATACGTTCCTTGCGATGGCGGATTAAAATTCATAGATACCTTTGAAAATGGATGCGAGAACTTCTGGGTACCCATAGCGGTATCATCTCGCGTATCAATCATCGCTGTTTTCCGAGCAATGTTGCAATGGCTATTTCGTGTTTATATCTTAGAGAGCAGAAAAGATGGAAAGAGAGAAGAAGAAAAACAGAGAAAATTCTTTTAAGAAATTTTCAAATATTAAATTTTATAAAGTAATACTTTTCTTCATAAATTCTTGTACAACATGAGAATGAAGTAATGCTCCTTTAGTAATATCAAATTGATTATTAATATCGACTTGATAATGTACGGTTGCGTTTTTATCTTTAGCATACGATCCGATTGCAAGACCGCACTTAATGATCGGCATGTGATTAGAATTCTAAACAAATGTGTATGATTCACAAATTAATATTAGACTGACAATCCGCCCGATAACTAAAATGTTTTTTATTTTTTATTTTTTAATGATTATAAGTTTCGCTATAATTTTTATTAATTTTTCTTAATCATTTTTATATTCAAAATTTTACATATTACATAGATATATGTATACAATAATTAAAATTATTAAAAACATAAAATTTATTCTTTATTTATATATGCACTGAGAAAAAAAATTGTTAATCCCAAAAAATATTTAGTCCGACGAGCAATTAAACATTTTAGGTAGTTTAACTGAACATTAGTTGAATTAATTCTTGATTAAAAAATTTTAAAGCTTGACATGAATGCATTATATCTTTTTTAGTGCAACTTAATAACTGTTGAAACATACTAATTTTTAATTAACTAACTAACATGTTTAGTTGCTCGGACTAAATATTTTTTGGGATTAACAAATTTTTTTCTCAGTGTGTATATGTGTAAGTGTTGCGCACACTTTTTTCGTAATGTCGCGATCAATATTCATAAGGAAGAAATTAGAAGCTGCGTCTGGCCGACTGATAAACGTTATACGTTCGGCTGCAGCCACGCAATACCGTATAGTTTTATCGGCTCTCCTTAGGCTCTCCCTCTTGCACCGCGCGAGGATTGCGTGTACAACTCGGGACTCCGCGGTCAGCAATATCTCTCTTTATTCATCGCGTATTTGCATGTCGCGCTTGTGGAAACTACACTGGTGTCATGCGTGAATGATGTATTAATAAAACACATCCGGTATTTCTGTTTCTCCTTTTCGCTTCCTCCCTTTTTTCCTCTCACTTCGCACCCAATCGATGCATCACTCAAGGTCATCACCTGTGCAGAGCTGCGGAATCGAATAACCAGCTCTCAGAGCGGAAAAAGACGGTATCACTGTCATGCGATTGTAAAAAACGTGAAACGATTGCCGATATATCGCCGACGCACGTCCAGTAAAAACGGGCATATGATTATCGTGCCATAATGTGCCTTCAATGAAATCTAGATCTTTAAATCTTTCGAGCAAAAATAGAGTTTAATATCTATTTATAATCTGACATAAAAAATACAATTCTCATCGTCGAAAATAACCAAATGAAATAAATATCTTTCTTATTTTTAAAAATATTTAAATTTTGGAAAGGGTAAATTATCTTTTTGAATTTTTATATACGATGTATATCGCGAACGATTTGTGATATTGCATCAGGTTTGTATATTAACGCCATACAAATAAGATTATAATATAAAGTGACATATTGCATATATACATATATTACGTATTATATGTATGTAATCTTCTCAGACACAACAGATTGTCTCGACAGATTAATCTCTATTTTTAAACATTCACGTACACATACATGCCAAGATTAAGAGTCACTTATGTTGCGCGGTTAGAATCAATTATATACAATATAAATATATATGTATCGTAAAATATGCCACGTTATACATTAATATCAACAAGGCAGCTAAATGACGCATTTTTTAATCGATATAGATTGGAAGTGATGGACCGATAAATTAGCTGACAAAGTCACTTAACAGTATTCGACTACTTTTTCGGGATTAGAAAGAATCGGTCTATAAAATTAAATATACAACTAAAAAAAAAATTTAAAAACAAATTACCGGTGCTTGTGCGAGTATATCAGAACAAATAGTTATTCTTATAATTAATCACTTGTTTTACAACAAATTACCTACAGTAGTATTTAAGAGCCAGAGATAAAAATTTCGATATATACTGTAAGTAAAATAAATAAAGTAATAAGTAATGATATAAGTAAATATAGGACCGCTATGATATACAATCAATTAAAGAAGAATGCCATTTTTGGTTAGGACTAGATCTCGGAAGACTTAATATTATTCACGCGAATAATTACTAAGGCTTCCAAGATCTAATTCTAACCGAAAATAACGTTCTTCTCTAATTGAAAGTAATAAAGATCTGGTTCTCTCATATGTTTCAACTTCTCCTTCCGTGTAACCTTGGATTGTTTTAAGGCCACTTTGAAAGAGACTGTTGAATCTGAATTTTTGTACTTTTATGGTATTGCAACAAAAAAAATGAATGTTCCATTTAAAAGACGCAAGCTAACTCTCATAATAACCTTGAAAAATTCAGAAGTCTTTTGCATTCTCGCAGATTTTATATATAAAAATTATATAAAAAATTATAAAAGAAGCTTTTCTTATATTTTTTCTTTTATATTTTACTATCTAGCAATCTTAAGAAAATTGTTTAGACAGTTGGACGCTTGTCTAGAACTCTATAGAAATATTTTGTGTGTGCGCACATACATTATACATATACTTTATTAAATTTTTTAATATACGTACCCTCAACGTTTAATGCATGTCGAAATAAACTTTTCAAAGATATTTACTTGAAAAAAAATATATATATTTGATAGATGCATACAGCTATATAAAATTGCAAATTCATCCGATATGCTGTTATATTGACGGAAATTTGTTTAAAAATTCTTGCTGTCGCAATGCGAAATACGTTCGTGTATTGCATGAAATACGTGTATCTAGCGAATTAGTTACATGTAATCCGCATTTGGAGTCATTTGATAATATTGCGCAATTTGATCAATTGCTTCTACCGTCTTATACGAAGTTTCCATTAAAATTGAAGCCTATTTAACACGTTTGGAAAGGGATAAAACACATTATCCGTTAATTGTATTACGTAAATCAAAATTTACAATAGCGAAACGCGTTTTAAATTTATTAATAAGATAGAACTGGTTACAAAATTCGCGGAATCAGTCATAGATCGAATGATATTTCAACTACCTGTTTGTGAATGATTAATTGTATTTACTTCTTATTGTGTCTACTTTGACGTTATTTTTTCTCCATTTTCGTACATTTCTTTTCTTCATAATCTCGTCACACATTATTGCTAATATTATTGCATTATTGTTATCACTGTTATTGTTACAACTGTTCGTTAAATTTTTTCCTGACATATATTGATATCCTCGCCATCTAAAATGCATATTTTTTGCTATCCCTTACGAAAAAATTAATACAACACCGAGATTAAAATTATGTTGCATATTACGCAGAAAATTACACATGCATATAAACATAACGTGAGCGCGATAGCACGACATCGTAAATTGATTATAACGACTAATACAATCAGGACCGGTTTATTTTTTATTTTCTAATCTACATACCTAACATTAACATAAAGACACGGATTTTTATTCGCGTTACACCTACAATTCAGTCTCTATCTGACAACGTTACAAACGTGATTTTTCTTCTGGAAATCGTGTAACGTGTTTCGTTATTAAAAGAAAAATATGTATTTCTTATCCTTTACATACGCGTTGATAGTTAATTTAAAGGAAACGATTTAATACGATTTAACGAAGTTTAAATGACGAAAGCTAATTTCAAAATCCGTATCAATTAATAAACAGTCATATTGTAATCATTTTCATATTAATTAATATTTTCACATGAGAAATTATTAATGAATAATCAAGCTAGCTATCTTTCTTATTAAAATTTCAACGAAAGAAAAATAACGCACGGACGCTTTTGAACAAACAATTATGTAACATTTATTCGTTATTTGTTCCTACGTGATAATAATATATCCTAGAAAAATACCATGAAAAATACTACATACGTACATATATACTGGAGAGTTATTCGATAATAAAACTTATCGATAACATCGATAGATTCAAGTGAATGTTCCGTTATGACTTTATGAATTTTATGTTATCTTATTTGCATATAGACAGGATATCGTTAATTTTGTTATGAATTTAAATCGCAATCGATTCCTGCTTGCGTAAGAATTTTTTTTCTTCATAGTAGAACAAAGATGTTTTTCAGAGATTGCTACAACAGCTTCTATAACAGTCAATTGCTGTAGCAAGTTAACAATTAAAGATAAAGAAAACATTTTTACTTAAAAGCTTAACCGCCAAAATTTATATATCATTATTTTATTTATTTTCTTGAGTTACAAGTATAATTGTTGTAAAATAAATATAACTATTAATATTGTATTTTTCGTTAACAAGATAATTAAAGTAGAAATATCATACATAAGCAAAGGTTAAGCATTAAATAAATTGCAATGACTCATTTGTATGCAGTTGTAGCAAGGTATGGATGAATGAAGGCCACGCGAAAGTCGTTCTATTCACATTATTTCAATACATAGATACGTAACGACATTTGATCTCGTTTACTTGATCTTGCGTTAAAACAGCATTGACCTCACACATGAAAAGCTATGCGAGATATGTTTTCTTTTTTTATAATATAAAAATTATATAGTAAATTTTATATATATTTTTTTACTATATATAAAATAACGAAACATATGGTTAAGAAAATAGGAATTATTGTTATTTTTTTATATCAATTTTAATATTATTAACTTGTTTATGCGGAAATTCAGATGATGCATTACAACGTGGAATTTCATCACTTTATAAGAAGTCATCAACCATGACGAAAGGAATATATGAGAGAGAGAAAGAAAGAGAGGCGGGAAGAAGAAGAAAAAAACTTGTACATTTATGGTAAAAACTGACGAGCGAATATACTTAGATACTTTGATACATTGGAAAATCCTTCCAGAACGTCATGTTTTAAAGATAAAAAAACTTGTTATGCGCGTGGGAGTACAAGTTGCAGAATCAGATATACCTAATGAGTCTGTGATAATGGGTCTGTAAATATATACACAGAATAATGATTTAACGGGTTCTTTCTTGACTAGTCTAGTTTATTGCATATAATTACGCGTGACTGAATCGAGCCCACCGCGGTTGTGCAATTATGGAAAATCATATGTACGCATTATTCAACAGCAAAAGATACTTCGCAGACCGGTCCTACGATTTTAATGTCGTCTAGCATAATGTTAATTATAACTGATACAATAATGTCAACGATGCATTGAAATAAATAGAATTCTTGACGTCCTTTTATTCGCGACATACGATTTAAGCGCCTGCAGTCTTCCTCGTGTAAAACACGTTCGCGAGCGCAATACACATTTTTTGTAGGTGTTACGTAAAATAATTATTCCAGGAAAGCCAATATTTTATGTTTCGTGATTTAAAATTTACTTTACACGCTCTATAATTTGCATCGGATTTCAATATAAAATTCTCTGTTTACAAGTTCATATGTGATACATAAAACATTTGACGAATAAAAAAAATATATATTAAATACACAGTATAGGTAAAGTTATAAATTTATTATTTTTATAATCCAAAATTTCTTGAAATTTGACGCTAATTATAGATTGTTTAAAATAGATTTTAGATGCGAGTATTAATGTGTGAAATATATGCGCAACTACGATTCATTTTTTTCACATATTACGCAAACGATGTATATTCCAGAAACTTTCGACGTTTTACCTATTTCGTAAAAGTAAGATCGAGGAATCCCGTCGCGTAAGCGCTGCGCGCTGATCGGTATCCTCGATCCAATCAGAAATGGATCTTCGATTACGCGCATGAATATCATTCCCGTCTAAAAAAGGACTCTTCTCTCAGGTTTTCCTGGTTTCCGTGAATTGAATTACAGAAGGAAAATTTATTACGTGCGGTCGAATGTAAAGTGAGAGTGTACGATAATTCCGCGGAATGCAAAGCAAGAAGATGCGGTAACGTCGACGATATCTTTGTACTCGCCTCTTGCTTCAATCACGTCCATGTGAGTCATTGGCACACCCGAATTCTTACGAATTCCTTGGGACAGTTGGTTACGTAGTGTTACGTTAATTCCATAAAAACAAGTAGAAAGTCAAACTTGAATGATTATAAGGAAACGTATAATTATATAATGTCTCTGAATAAAAGAGTCCCCAAAAAAGTGATTCTAAGACGAATGACGTTCACTAATATTACAAATGCGATTGTGGCAGGATTTCCGTAGCACGGTGAATGTCAAAATAAGCATCATGTTGCCCTCAAAAGTTGAATCGACTGGATATCCTTGGGACTCCCATAATACGACACATATTCGATCTAATCGATTTGACGCACGTCTGCACCTGGCACGACATGTTAATATCAATTTAATATGCCGATACATATCGCAGAAATATCGGTATTTATAAGTTTAAGAAAAATGTAATAAAAAAGTATATCTTACGACATATTTTATGTGTAACAATATATGGGAATATATGTATAAAAAATAATCAATATTTCTCTTCTTTTCCTTAAAGAAAACTAAATAAAGCACGATTCAAACAATTACACTTTATTTGATAAATTAATGCTTTGCTTGATGTGTAATAATTGGATTTCAACTGACAAATTCTTATAAAAGATTGAAGGATTGTTTACGAAGAAGGAATTTGATCGATGTATTTGAGTTCTAATAAAAAACAATGACAAATCTTTCCAGTATGGATTCGTGAAATAAAAATCCTTGAAATATTATGAATACAATTTTGTAATTAATTATTCTGTTCAAAATTAAAAGAATATTAACGACTATATTAATACTACGCACAATATAATAACTGTCTTATAAAATAAATGACTGTTAACGTTTATCATGTATTATTATTTATCAATTGTTCCCAAAATACTCAGCAAAATTTGCAATCATCAAAACGAACAATACCTACTGGAAAGTACTTCTCAAAGAAGAAGAGGTTCGTAAATCATGTATCGTTTTTTATAGTAATCTCCATAGATCCGTTTTGTTATTTACGTACATGCAGATAAGTCTGTTCGAACGATCAGGCATTTGCAAAACTCGTAAATTCAACACATTCATGAGTGCGCAAGGAATCGTTTTCTAGTTAGGAAAAAAAGAAAGACGCGCAACTCAAAAGCAGACTGAATAAACGCAAAGCGCAAAGCGATTCTGCGATAGAGCGATAATAAAAATAATAACATTATGACTTTGTTGAATATTCGGCTGCATTAAAGAACGCAAAATACCATCGAAATAATATTTTGTAATTGTCCATTTTCTTAAAGCTTTCGCCGCTGCAGATCGCCAATATTTTTCTCACGTTTTTCTTTCACCGTCAAGCATTATAGTTATTATTAACAATCTTTTACAAAATTTTGAACCAGACTCTTTAAAAAAAAATAGTTTTTTATTCTTTATCTTTAAATCTTGCTAATTCATAATAAATTGGTTGAAGTTAAAATTGTCGTCAGAGATGAAATCATGTTTGATCAAGAGATAAAGTTCTAATCTCTATAAATCTCTGCGCTGCATAAGTGCATACCTGCAATGTGCATCTGGGTCAATTTAAAATTAGCTTATTTTCGAAAACATCAGACTGCTACTTTTCATATACTACTAGATGCTTATAAAAAATCGATAAAACAAAGTTTTCAAAAATGATAAGATTGACTTCATCGTTCATACATCGAGGCTCACATAATTCATTCATATGATTCATAAATGAGATATCGCGCGCCGGAATGTGAACGTTCGGCTTAAAAATGGCAGAGAGAATTCCCTACGTTAGGAGATCGTCAATTGCGGTTTTCTATGAATTTCCTGCTATTTACTTACGCGTCCTTCGCGGAAGCTGACGATCAACGTCAAGAAAAAGGATCGGACGCCTGTTGAGAGCGGGAAACTTGTTAATAAAAATCGTCGGAATTACGAGCCTGTTCGACTGTTCTTTATCCCGCCCCCACTCGCGTATGCCAGCAGAGAGGCGAGAGTAGAAATATAAACACACCATCCGTAGGTTGTGTCGTGAAATCGTTGATTCCGACCGCGACGATCGTTCAGATCGTGTGAATTAAGCGTTGAAAGTGTTCGTTCGAACTGAAAGTGCTTTTGGGAAGATATCGCGAAGATGTTTCTGACACTGTCAACGATTTTCACTGTATTTCTTAGCAGCCTCGCCGTGTCGGTCAATCCCGATGTGGAGCTGCAGCTGCTTCACGTGGTAAAGCTTTATCTGATTCTTTCAGAGGTATATAGGGAGTGTGTGTGTGAAATTAGGAAGGATTATTTTTTTCGGAAGATTGTGTTTAAACAACGATATGAAAAATTCCTATTCTTTTTCAAAGATTTAACGCTTTCCTGATTTTTCACAAATATGCGATAAAATAACTACTTGGTATTTCTACACTGTTTTATGGCACTGAAAAGCAAACACTTGCTTCGTGAATTACGCAGGTGCGAGTTCGATGCTGAGAGAAGTTTTCGAGAGAAATTAAAAGGTTAAGGGAAAGCGATCCTTCGTGCGAGAGACAAGTAACAAAACATTTGCATTATCGCGACCGTCTGTGTGGTGACAGTGATGATAACGGATGACGACGATATATAGGTTACATAAGTATATTCTGTTTTGAAGGTATTTCGCCACGGTGACAAAGTGCCCCATCGAGAGTTCCAAAATTACCCCAACGATCCGCATCGCGATCAGTCTTATTACCCAATGGGAAACGGTGGCTTAACCAATGTGAGTACAAATCACGGCGATTAAAGTAAAATGTTACATCGTAATCAAATACTGCCAGTTCAATTGCGTGATTCAATCGTTCAGAAACATCATATATTGTGACGTATTATCTTCGTACATCTTCAATATTGTATGAACCAATAACGTATATTGAAGCGGATATTAGATCACGTGCTACTATTGAATTCTCGTTTATCATATAATTCTTATCTCTCTCTTATCTTCCATCTCTTTTTTTTCGTCCTCTGCATGTTATGCAGGTATAAGCGTTGACCTTCATTTTCCAAAACCCCAGAAATCTTTTAATAACCTACGTAAAATGAGAAATCAATTCCCTAGTTTTGCTGAGTAATCGTTATTTCTAATTAAAATTGAGAAAATAATTCAATCTAAAAGAGTCCATGTAATTTTCCAATATCCGGCTTTTCGAAATCTGTTCAACTCAACGTTCTTTTTCGTGCAATTAGCAAGGCAAGATGCGAGAGTACAAAATCGGGACGATGCTGCGCGAGAGATACGATCAATATTTCGGACCGGATTATTGGCCGACCAAGATCTATGCCCGATCTACGGAGGTCCCGCGGACCCAGATGTCTCTCCAGTTAGTTCTGGCGGGATTATTCCCGCCCTCCGAGAAGCAAACCTGGAATCCGCACTTGCCCTGGATTCCGTCATGGACGTACTTCGTGCCGTACAAGACTGACAACCTCTTGTTTCCGCATTACTGCTATCGGTGAGTAACTTCACAGGGAATTGTTCACAAGGACCTAATAACAGGATTGACGATTCTCTTTTCCCTTCGGTCTCCTTTCACCGATCTTCTTTTATGCGAACGTTTGAGATATCTTTGTTTCCCTTCTTTTTGTCTTGTATTCAACTATTTTATCTTTATATTGCAAAATAAAAAAAAGATCCGGAAAGAAAAGAAGGACAAGATTTAACCATCTTAATGTGTTCTGCTTGTGCGCGCATATGTTTTATACAAAAAACTCTAATAATATCCGAATCTATGAGATCATTCCCAACTTTTATTTTTTAGATATAGAGAAGAATATCAACGGTTCCTTCAGCGAGAGAGTGCGAAAGAAATGATCAATAAGTACAAGAATGTAATGGACTATTTGACGGATCACACTGGTAAACTAATTAATGATACGGATACAGTTGGCCATTTGTACAATCTACTGAAAGAGGAGGTAAGTGAATATTCCGATAGAGTGATAAATTTAAAATATTTGTTTTTTCATCGTTTGAATTTTCACCGTATAACCATTTTTAGGCTGCACAAAATTTGACGCTGCCAAGATGGACTCAGAATGTTTTCCCGAGTCCGATGATAGAAATGATAGAGTTGGACTTCAAACTTCGATCATACACAAAAACCTTGAAGAGATTAAACGGAGGTTGGTACTTCTCTACCGCACAGAAAGTCCCTGATATATATCAGCAAGCTCTAATAGCAGATTTTATTTATCTTAAAGAAATATGAAAATCAGTTTAAAATTATATCTTTGTGATACAATATAAAAGTCATGTTTTTTTTTTTTTTCGAAAATTAAATAACCGCGTCAGAATTTTGCTTGATGGCAAAATCAAAACTATAAATACTATTAAAATAAAGCAATTTGATGCATTTATTCTCAAGGAAATATATACAATACATAAGATGTGCAAAATGCATATTTGTTGATTCTAAAAGAATAGACGGAAATATCAGATGTGCAATTATTCTATACTTTATATCTTGCATAAATTCAGTCTGTATTCGAGTTCATAAGACGTCAATGTAAAGTACGCGTTGCTGCGAAAGGAAGTTATTTCCAACATTTCCTTTAAAACTTAAAGGAGAGAAGAGCAATATTCATCTTAAGATCAGATCTCCATATTTCTTAGGTATTCTTGTAAAACTTTGCCACAGGTAGAAAGTATTTGTAACTCGGAAACAATGCGTTTTTTCGGATTTACAACCATACAACTTTATTTATTGTCTTTAAAACAAATGGAATATGCTATTCGATGATCTATTTCAGGGATATCTTGCATTTTTTACTTCATGATATACAAAATAAAACCACTAAATAGAAATAAATTGTTTGTTCCGCCAATAAATGATTAAAACAGAAATGTTTATTATTTTAAACATTTCTGTTAAAACCACTAAAATTTAATTATAAACTTTAATTATAATCGGTGTCTCTATGCACACAGGTATACTACTTCGCAAAATGGTGGATGATATTCAGGAACACCGAGCGGGAAAATCGATACGCGACAGAAAAGCTTTCCTATTTGGCGCACACGAAGTCAATGTGGCTTCCCTTGCCTATGCTTTAGGAACGAATGAACCAGCGGTACCATCTTATGGTGCCACGATTATTCTAGAAACTCTTCGGGACAAGAAGGGAGTTTACTATATTCGGGTAAATGATATTTCATGCAACAAATAAACTTATAATAGAAATTATATTGATCTACAAAATAATATATTTTCAATTAAAAGCAATTGATGATATATCTACTTTCTGCGAATAGCAATTCAAGAAAAGACTTGGTTTTATTTTTGTAACTTGTGTTAAATTGTATATTACATTTTTTTATAACTTGTATTATATTTTCTCCATCTTTATCATTATTATATTTCTATTAGTAGCGCTCGATATTAGAAATTTATCTTTCGCGTATCTTTCTCCGCAGGTCTTACTATGGACTGGCGTTACGGAACAATTGATCGTACAGACAATCCCAGGCTGCGCGGAGATATGTCCCTTTGAGGATTTCCTCAACATTGTGAAGGACATTCTGCCGAGTGACGACGAATATTACTGTCGGCGGGAGGATCTTAAGCCAAACGCGCATCATCAATCGTCGGCGGATTGTATCGCTGATAACGGATCTTGGTGGTACATCTTTCTCACCGTTCTCCTCACGTTCACGTCCAAATTCACGCAATAGTGATTTTTATAAATGCAGCTAGAATTCGACATGTTTATTCTTTCTTTTCCATTCTTTTCGCGGAAAGAGATAGGAGCAGAGATACGTGGCCTTAAGTTAAAGGGAAATAGTTGCGAAAATAATCGACGCGGCACGCGTTCTGAGTTCTGACCGATATCTATATCGGAAATACTTCGCCGAACTATGAGAGCGTTCGGAAAGCCCAACGAAGTTGCGGCTATGCGTTTCGCTGCACGTGCTGCGGTTACTGCGTTGATACCTACATTTTACCGCACGCGTTGTTACATTGTCGTGTTTAACACGGACCACTGTACATATGTAAATAGCTATCGCTATATATTGATTTAATAGTAGACGACATCATAATCGTTTAGAAACGTCTCTCGCTCATAAACGCGTATTATCAAGAATGAGGGGGGGGGGGGGTCTTTAAAAATCGACGTAGGTCTTAATCGATCATAGACGTCCGTAATTAAATGTCATCGATAAAAATCATCTGCAATACCCTATGATATTTTTCCATTGCCATATTATAAGCATCCAGAAGGCACATCACTATTACGTCAATATAGCATTTATTTTAAATAACATTTATTTATAATCATGCGTAAAGAGATTAATTATCGATACAAATCAAGTATCAATAAATCAATGAAAAACTTCCAAATGTGTTCTCTGTTCGTCTTTATATATAGCGCATACGTAATACACTTCACAGTATCATGCGAAAAACAAAAGAGTTATAATAAGTTTCCTTCACATCATATTAAATAATCAAAGTAATGAAGTTTTCATAAAAATCTGGCAGCAGAATAGTACAGTGACCCAGAGATGTAAAAAATAAATGACAGTTTGACAGGCATTTTAATATCTCAGATAGAGCGTAAATCGGATTAAATTCTCCATTTGGCGAAATTGGAGCAAATTTGATTCCGAAATGAACGGATCGGCTCTCCTATTTTCGTCGAGGTGAAGAGTTCAAGAACCTGAAAAAAGTGCAATCGAAGATCCGGTCTCCGCGTAGAGTTGCGAGATGGAAATAGACACCGCTGCTTCGATCGACACGTTCGTCGCATTGATATAGAACGCCATTAAAATTGCAAAGAGAAAAGAGCGATTTTTGTCTCTTTGCGTATATAACGCGCGATATTTAATATACACGTTTGATAGCGCGCTAAATTATTAGCGAAAAACGTTTGAGAAACACTGCCGCCGCGATTCGCGCGCGAACCTCCGCCGTCGTTTTTCTGTTCTGCATGGAATCGAGGTATCTCAACGCAGATACGCGCATCAAGAGGGGTCCCTGCACTTTCGTCACGGTGATTCACCTTCCGTGGCGAAACTACGGATGCGTGCGCACCTGGGATGCACTCGTCAAGAAGCATGTTTCGTATTATCAAATGCGTTATTTACATAACGACGGTTCTTAAGAGCACGCTGCCACAATGCGGTGTCATCGGACAAATGACACGCTTGTTCCATTGTGCTCTTCTGTCATCAAAGAAGTTATTAATGCAACAAAGTTGTGGATTAAAACGGTATGAAATATTAATAGCCGCGACTCTTGTCCGATTTGTAAGTAGCAAGTGTTATTCATATTAATGATGATAATTGCGGATACACACACTATAAATAAAAACTCTATAAATTATAAAATGAAATATATTTGTTCGACTCAAATTTTTTACGACTGTGGCTATACTCTGTATTTTTATTCTCTATACGTATTACATTGGATACTAAATTCAATTTTACACGATCTTATTACGGATTCGCGATTCTCTAACAAAACCACTCGAGCGGCAGAGCGTTTAGCTAAGGAAAACCCTTTTGGGTATGATTACGAACATAATTTCCCACCTCTGGCATATAGTCCAGTGTGCTCTGTACTATTCGATAAACGCTGCAAGTAACCGCCGTGCTGATTTATACGAAACAGTATGCATAGTATGTAAGTACGCCGTTCAATTTGAATAATTAATAGTGTGGAATCACTAAAGCTTGGGATTTGAATGGCTCGTCAACGTGATCAATAATCAGTTTGCTGCTCGTATTTGCTCGCCAAAGTACTTTAAGCATGTAACGAGGACTTTTAATTTTGAATCTAACAAAATTTTAATTGTTCGAGAAGCTTGTAGCAATTTTTAAAGAGAAATAAAAGACAGAATATTTATGTCATTCGATCTTGCATCTTTACGCAGTAATGCTTGTATCGTTTTTTTTTTTTCGACGATCTTCTATCAATTCTTTGGGTAGTTTAAAATTCCTATTTCCTTAGAACTTTCTATTTTTCTAGGCGAAAAACTGGTCTTGTAAGTGAATTTTTAAAGTCTTTGCATGGATATCAAAGTTTTTACGTTAAAGGAATTCTGCGGAGATCGGAGTAGACGATAATCGAAGCCTGTTTGATCTTGGGTGGATACATGGGTTGTTAGGATAGAACAGCCACACATAACGAGACCTTGTATTGCCATCTCGAGATTGTGGTAAAGATCCAACACGTTCAGCGTAGTACGCGGTTGATGATTACATCATTCTAGATTACGTTGACAGATAGGTACGCGTGTAAGCGTGTAGTTACGAGGCTGAGCACGTGAATTCTACGCAATATTGTTGGTCAACTTTGTGCTTTGGTTGTAATTAAAAAATTATTGTGGCCTCAAGATTGTCTTATTAGAATTTTCAATACTAATTGATGATAGGTATATGCTATTAAAGTATATGTCCGGTCGCAGGATATCATGCACACACATCCTGTGCGTTAAAAATAGCCCATAATTAAATTATTTTATTTTACGTATGTTAACATTAAAAATTATTCGTGACACTAGAAGAGTTAA
>NW_020221180.1:0-18035 GCF_003070985.1 Temnothorax curvispinosus
CATACATAAAGTGTTAGTTATCACGTTGACATAAATATAACACATGAAAATGTTATGAAAATAATAACATAGCTGTTGTAGGTTAATTTTACATTGAAATAATAGTCAAATCTTGGTAACACAAGAAAATTTTAACATTTGGACGCACGATTTTTTACTGTGTAAGTGTAGTAAATAGATTTAACACATAATATATGTATATATTGCGTATATATCGTTGCATGTGTAACAATACGTTATTAGCTTTACATTAAACTGCACTTTAGTGACGCAGCGTTTTGTAATCAAAAGAGCCGCGAAATGGCGTCGAGATTGGAGTAGCGCCTATGCATTTTATCAGGATTCCGGCGTGGAAATATAAAAATATAGCGGTTACATTTGTCCCCGGTGCTCGTTTCTCAGGGACCTTATTACATGGAAATATTACGTCGGGAGTCTCGCGAGCGCGGGGAACGAGATAACGATTCGCGAGGAGCGATGTGGTACGCTTTTTCCTCAGTATTAGACAGCCGAGGTGGGAGCACTTCATTTCAATGTTCCCCGTATTATTAACGGTCTTTTGTCGGCTTCGGAAGGTCCGCTCGACAAAATCGCCGACGAAGCGACGAGAGCGGCATTTATCGTCGTCGCGAGCCGACGCGATTCGCATCTCGCGTCTCCATAATGAAAAATAGCGCGAACGAGCGAACAAGATCAGTCTTCATTAACACGTCCGACGTCATGGGTGAGATTCGTGACTGGCGTTTACGTTACTTATTACATGTCGCGCCGCGATGTAGGTTACGAACTACAAACCGGCGGCGGAATAAAACGAATTGAAATTCGCTTGTTAACGCACCGTCACGCTTCTGTTGTAGTCGCGAAAACTCTTGCAACGGCGATCGGTCAATCGTGAATCGAATCGTCGAATCAAAATTTCGTACCAACGTCGAACCGCGCGACGCGTCAATAACGACGTCACTTACTCTGTGTCACCACCTATTTCAATTACAAATTTTATTCAATATTTATCCGCAAACTTTCCGCAACGTTGCGGATCCACGTTGTTAAATGTAAAACGGTCTCCGAACGCTTGTTTCGCCAAACTAGTATAAAACTTGGGAAATGGCTCGTTAAACTGGCCGATTATGCGCGTTGTTTGTCCTGCGCGAGTTTTACGAACTCTTGTGACTCTTGTGACAAAAACACAGATATAGTTTTTGAGATTGTAATAAAGGCCTAATTAAATCCACTTGCAAAACAGAAGAGAGAAAAGAAGAGAAACAAGAAACATTGTCGATAAATTTTTCTATTCTTCTTTTTTTTTATAAGAAAATAATTTTTATGCGAGAAAAATATAAATAAATACTTTTAAAAATTTATAATTTTTAACCACAATCTAAAAATTGAAAACTGACCTTTACCTTAATTTAATCTCTTCTACATTGAAAATCGATACAAAATGAAATTCAGTTAGAAAATAGAACTATTTTTTTCCTATAATGCTAGAAATAATGTTCTCTTTCCTGAAGCTCGCTTTTAGATATGTGAAATTATGTATAGATTTGCAGATGACTGATTCAATTGTGATGTCATTCAGTGGTACGAGCAATATCGCACGAATATAGAGTATTCCAATGTTAATTGAGGTTCATCGCGCGGTTAAGCGACTGCATTTTGAAATCGTGCATTAAACGTGGTCGCTGGAAAATACGATCTCGGGAACGGAGAGGAATTGACACGGCGCTTTAAAGAAGCTGGATTTGAAAGGCAAATTTAATAGCTCGAGAGTTAATGAATAAAAGCGATTGAATGATAAACTTAGATCTCGAGTCGGTCGTGGTGACCGCGATACAATTGGAAGGCAGATTAAAGAACCAGTGAAGCATAAAAACGACCGCGGGAGATAAGAATGGGAATTGTGAAAAGACTTCGACGTTTCTATTTTCAGAGCAGCATACTCAGAAATATGTTTTTCAAGTACCGGGAATTGCAACCTCCAGCGAGTAAATCTTAAAATAGATCAATTGCATAAATGCAAGAATTATACTTTGTCAAATTGAACAATACAGGGAGGGATTATTTTTACGCGCCAGATACCTTGCAAAAAATGTAAGAGATTAATGTACATATTTTTGCACGCAATGCCGCTTTTTTGAGCATTGATATCAGAGAAGTGCGTGGTACAAGGTACAATATAAAACAATACGCTCTCCTGTATTACACGCATCAAAAAATTACAATTTGTTTCGAGTTTCGAGTTTCCCGTTCGCATTCGCGATCTGCATTTCTGCATGTCAGCGAGTCGATTGGCCCGCGAATAAGTTGGAAATGGTTCGCATCGACAAATACTCACTCGGATCCTTGACGGCCGTGATGACGAGGCGGAAGCCATTTGAGTTGGTGCCCCAGGCGTCGGTGACGTATTTCAACGTCACGAAGTTTGTGCGCGTGTAAATCGCGCCCACGGTCTGCTTCGTGTTTCTGCAGGATAGGTCTGCCTGGAAACAAAAGAAAATTGCGTTCGTCGAGTACGTGCCACTTGAAGGGAAGAAGGGGTGGGAGGGAGGAGGAGGAGGGTGGCTTTTTTGCAGACGCTCGTGCTAACGATGCAAATGTCGCGAGCGTGATATCGAACGAACATGGGGCGGACGACGTGCGCTTGATTTACGCGCGGATAGTTTTATATCGCAATGGACTAAAAGTCCCAATCGATCCTGTTCGTGGAACGTCACGGGCAATGTGATTTATGTTACTGCACATCTGCGAGAGAAAAGTAAATTTGACATGAAAACTTTGCGCATTTGAAATCTTCAATATTATTGATATTTTAATCCTCGATTTGCAGAGATTACGTTTCATCTCTTTTTTAATTCGCGTGTATATCTCTCGTTTGTTTTTTTCCCCGATAAATTCACTTTTATCGTTACATTTTTATTCGCTATACGAGTGTTATTGAGAAAAGATAGCCTTCTTAAATTTCTTGCATAGCTTTAAAGGCTTGGAAGAAAAATGAGGAATGTGGCTTCATATTGCCTGTAATATTACCGGTATTACCAAGAATAATAAAAATGTTCTCTTTTACATGTCGTTAACTGTTCCCTCGCACTTTATGAATCAGGCCGCAATGATAAAGGGACCGTAATTTCGTGCAGCGAAAGTCATGAATGGCAGCTTATAAAAAACCGCGCAAACGTCAAATAACGTTGTTTCCCGAGATGGCGGGCACTTTTAATAAAGCGGCTATCCGCACACGGTGCGCAAATCTGCTCCTTTTTTTTTGTAGAACTTTATGTCGGGGCATTTGTAAGCCGGCTTAAAGCGCAGCTTGACGCAAAACAAAAATAACGTATCCGAGTAGATAATCCTGAAATACGAGTCGTAGATATCAATTCAACCAGCAGCAACGAGACCGTAGTCGGTGAGCAAGAAATTTATTCGTAGATTTGCAACGCGGTATCTCGCTCGTTTGCCTCGAGACACGAGCATCGTAACACTTGTTGCACCCCCACGACGAACGCGAAAGAAACCGGAAATAAACGGCTGCACGAAGACAAAAAAAAATGCGGTCGATAGCGCAGGTATCGATTATTTTGTGCGGCGACAATTTTTTGGGGATTTTCAGTTGCTTAAGCGTTGTTACATTGGCTGTCTTTTGTGCGCGAAAATGTCGAGCCGAAGTGGTTTCGATGAAATTGACTTTATCACGTGATACATTTATCCATCATGACGCGAACGATTCTTATAAATTCAATTTTTTAGAACTTTAGTTGCTGAAGCAACTAAAATCTTTTTATTGGCCACGTTCGCGGAATATCATCAAAAGTCAAGTTACGCGCGCAGGGAGATAACAGAGCTGCCACGATAACTAAATGTAAACGTTATTGCTTTATCGAGAAAGCAATTTGCAAGCCTTGTATTTTCCAGCGTTCGCGTTTTATTTAGAAATCAAATATCTGCGCGGCGGCGCGGCGAGTAAGTTTTATTCGCTAACAAGCATCGCGATCGCGTAAAACATGCAATTTATCGCGCCGACCTTATCTGGTATCGCGAAAATCGTAATTCCGTGCAGCGGAAAATTCAGAGAGGAAGAGAAAGAAGGAGTTTCATGATGATAACAGTTTAAATTACATTCCGCACATGCGCTTCCGCATAAACAACTTTTATTGAGATTTTAACTTTGTTGCGCTTGTAGTACGCGACGAACGGATAAGCGTTAGTCATACTACTGCATTTCTGGTTCGAACGAACCGTAAATGCAACCTTTTTTTCCCTTTTTTTTCTTTTTATCGGGCGCTTCATTGTCGCAAAATATTATTGAATCTATCCGCAAGCTGTTTAATAACTGTCTTCTTCCCGTTCCAATTAGCGTGAACGAGAGATTGAATTTTGCCAGAGATAATCCGCATTTAATTATCCCTTCTCTCGATCATTAGCTCTTCCAACCTTCCATCCTTTTCCTCGTTTTCTGTACGTCATCTCTTTCTCCCATCTTCCATATGGCGAAAACAACAACGCAATTTCTGCGTATCAGATGAACGGAAATAATTAGCACGTTGGATAAAATTTCGAGCGCGCGCATTAAGAATGCAAGCGGGATATGTGTAGAATTTCGAAAATACGAACTTTCCATCCACGTTTAACTTTATATTATACTTGCGATTCTTGTTGAAATTAATACTTATTAATATATTACAATATTGGAGTGTATAATAATATTTGCGCGAAATTTATAAATAGCAATAATGTATTTTATTCGCGCACTTTGAAATTTATATAGAAAATAAAAAATTCACGTTGATGGAAAATAATTTTTTATAATCAACATGTAGTAATTCCAATTTTTATCATTGTTTCAGAATCATGACAAATGAAACCGAACAAGGATCGCCGTTTTAGTGAGTTATTTCATAATATTGAAAATATTGTCGGTGCAAATGTCAAAATTGTATAACTGCAAAATTAAATTTCGTGCATTTTTTTAAATATATTTGCCTAGATTTTTCAAGTCGTGTAACAAAATCAAATTTGTCGGCTTTCAAATTTTAAAACTTTTAAAATACTAAATTCTCTAAAATATACGAAACTTCTTTTTTTCAATTTAAAGCAATCTCCTAAAGTAATTTTTCTGAAGTCGCTGAACTTACAATTAATTCTTTAGTTGCAAATTTTTCAAAACCATGATTTTGACGTATCATCGATAATATTGCATAAATATTCGAAATATCATTCTTATAATAATATATGATTGTGACAATGTGATTCTCCCACACATATTAGCGCAATACGCATTTACACAAACGAATAGAATTAATATTATACAATTTATACCGCAAATGCATAAATATTGCAGGCTTATAATAATTTTTTATTTATAATTTAAATCGCACTAATTGCAACAATGCATTTTTCGCGTGATATACAAAGTAATTTAAGATAAGCTGATCGTTAAATATTATTCGACGTTAAGCCATGAAGGGCAGCATCGTGCTTGTGCAATGTATTAGGAGATAACACGAAATGAGGAAAAAGAAATAAAAGTAAAATAACGTTCTCGAAAAATAAAAAGGTAACTGCTCGAGAAACTAGGTCGCCGAGAATAAAGTTACGGAATAAAGTCTACAGTTATGTAAGGACATGAACTTTGCCGGTCGCTAATAATAGAGAGAATTGATAAAGTCACGAGACAATAGCGTCAATTTACGACATAGATTTCATATACCGTTGCCATTTACGAACATGAGTTATCATTTCTCTCGTATTTTGCACTTGAATACTTATATGCATTTTGATATATTGAAATATTCCGCATGGACAACTGCGCGCATATTCGAAAACGTGACCAATATATGCCAAATCCCGTTTTACTCGCCAAATTGTTATTATCATTAGCCATACACACAATGCAATTATTCAGACAATCTATTAAATCCCATCAATCAAACCGTTTATTTTTATTAAAATAACGTAACTGCAGTTTTGCATTTGAATGACATGCTAATGCATATTAATGCATTAATACGTCGATTGTGTACGGATTTTCGATTAACAAAAATAACTTACAGAACAAACTGCTCAATTACACTGCTGTCTCGTAACGTGCTGACTCGCGCTTACTATATGTATCGCGAATAATTTCACGGCTAAAGTCCGTTTTTCCAGTTGAGATTTCAGGTCGAGCTGCGTATATCCTCGAAAGAAGGATCTCTTGTTCGCACGCACGACAAACGCATGAGAAATTACGTTACAAACACTGTCATTACAAACACAGAATTCGCAATAATCCGCGCAAACTCGATATTTGTCGCGGCGCAACATCGACGATCGGCGATGAATTTTGCCGGGGAAAAACTTTTCACGCTGGCCCGTAAACAATTACGATAATCAAACGCCACAGTCGAATTTAATTGCCAGTATCTCGCCGCTGGATGGAGGTCAGTCTAATTTGCGATCGCATTATTATCGGCAATACAGTAGGCGCACGGTGATTCACTCTCGGACTGATCTATAGGGTCTATTTGCGCACGGCAAATTGTGTACTCTGTCCGGTATTAGGATTGCGTCCGTACGCGAACGGCGGTTTAATAACGTGCTCGCCGATCGACCGCATGTCAACCGGACGAGCACTTGTCAATTCCGAGGACGAGAGTCATCGATCATGCATGAAACGTAGGGTTAAGTAATCTGCATCGTCAAGCAGACAGCCGAGCTGCAGACGTAAGCCAGCAGCAGCAGGAAGGGCTGCTCTAGTATAGCTGCAGCACAGAGCGCTGGTTTACCCTTTGATATGCCGTTGACGTACGCTCCAGGGCAAATGAACTGACACGGCCGTGGATAGATTTGAAGGGCCAAGTGCCTAATTCTATATAATAATCTATAATAATTCCTTCTAAACCTACGGTTTAAACCTACGGCATTTATAATCCAATAATATTGATCTACGAAGATAATTTTATTCCTTCAAGCTTTCCTTAGCAGAGATTAATTAAATTCTAACTATAGGATCCAAAGCTGAAATGATTACCGTTATTAGGGAGATAAAAACGCGAAAAACCGAAGAAAGTATCTCTCTTTGTGCATGTGGCTCGCGATCCGCATAAAAGTCAGGAATTTGAAGTAGATTGGGTAGAAGAAATAGGGGAGAGGCTCTTGAGGACGAATTCAAAGATCGCGCGAGATTAGATACATCTTCGGGGAGAACGTCGGCTGAATGGCAATGCCTGCGATGCAAACGCGAATGGAGGCCGTCTCCGTAAGAGGACCACCTAATCTACATTTACATGACTTTCAACGTATCACGCGAGAATGGAATGGATCCCCCAACAAAGCCTCGAAGGTCCAATTTCTCTTTCGTCGGCGAGAAAGTCGGCAAAAGAAGGCCTCGAGCGAGCTTACGACAATGCCATCCTAAGTTGATTCCAAAGAGGTTCGGAAGGAGGCGCCCGAGTGGCTGCCGAGAGACCATTGTTGCGCGTGCAAACAACGAGATCCTTCGAGGATATGTAGCTCGGTCTGAAAATCTCGACCGGGAAAACAGCTCCGAGCTGTAAAACTATTCGCCGCTACTGTTCATTTAAAAAATACGAATCTCTGTATTAAAACGTGAAAATATTTAGGAAAACATTCATTGAATAGTTTGAGGGAGAGATCTGTGTGAGCAAATTTAAACTTATCGTGACTTTCACCTTTACGAATCAATAATAGATATTGAAAAAGTGTTTTTCTCTAAACGAGAAACATCTCCTGTTATTATGTTATTGAGAATAAGTGCAGTGAATAATTCAATAATTCGTAGGTATAAATTAAAAATGTTTACACATAACATAATATGTTTGCGAAATCATGTAAAAGCTTGAATGTTTGTGAAATGGTAGGCAATACATATTACATCGATGGCTGGAAGAGGAGAGAGCTCATATTTCGGCATTATATTTTCCATAAAATTTGTCTCGGTCACATATATATTCCCGACGTAAAATTGCACTCCCGTCGTTATAAATTGCATACAGCGCGTGTAAGGCCTTTATATCTCGGATGCGGTTGCCGAATGCACGCATTTTACGACGAGTATACGAAACTCGTGTAAAGTCGCCTCCGACAGAAATACCGCCCGGCGCGTTATTTACCTCGTTCACTATGAAAGAGATATTATTAAAGAAAAGACATTTTAGCGTAAAGTACGGTGGATATTTACTACAATTAAATGCAGTACTTGCAAAAATCAATCAACATATTTAAAAATTGAAAGACATTAAATTTTTTAACTGCTATTTCTTCAGTTAATCATCTTCTACTTCTAATCTAATTCGATATAAAAAAAACTGTGCCTTTTCATCTGCAGATAATGGTAAAACTTGTTGTCAAAAATAGTACTTTACGAGATTTTATTTATTAGATAATTTTCGATTCTGTCGAGAAATACCTATTATTCCGAATCGAATCGCTTTCTTGTAAGCTTGCAAGGATCTTGAAACTAACAAGGATGCTGCGCATTCTATCGATCCGTGAAATGCAATAAAAATAATCTCGTATTTTTATCGTAGTTTTATTGTGGTTTTTGAAAACGCAGAGCAAAACGGTAAACAAGACGATCATTCGTATTTCCTTTGTAGTTTCAAGATATACGTGAAATCCGTTC
Source organism: Temnothorax curvispinosus (assembly GCF_003070985.1). Classification (NCBI taxonomy): domain Eukaryota; kingdom Metazoa; phylum Arthropoda; class Insecta; order Hymenoptera; family Formicidae; genus Temnothorax; species Temnothorax curvispinosus. The sequence continues at coordinate 8,618 of NW_020221180.1, forward strand.
AAGTCGCGTTCTATATTATAAATCTCTTTTAAATTCGTTGAAGCAATTCATACAACAGAAATAATTGAAAATTTCTTAAGAAGTAATAATTACAGGGAACATTAGAATATCTTTATATCTTTATTATGTCTCTCACTCAAATTAATTTTAAATGTCATATAATTATAAAGAAATCAACTTGCGCATATTGAGTTAGTAAATTGAATGCAAAAAGCAAACGCATCTTCAAACGTCCTCACCGGTAAAAGCTTGCGAAAGCCATTACCGACGCGGCAGAAGCTTTTCTTCGATCGCAAATTCCGTCTTCTGCCACGACTGCTCGGCGAACTTCGAAAGCGATGAGATCCAGATGGCTGTTAGTTTCGCAAACTTCGCTGACCAATTTCTCACGACCGAGGAGCGACGCCGCGAAGCAGGTCCAAGACATTACGCGATACTATGGTGGTGACGCTCCTATAATTAATGATCCCATAAGCCGGAATTATCACAACGATGCACCGCGTTGATATCGATCCCCGAAGTCTAGAGAACCGTGAAACACTTCTCCTCGCCGAGTCATAATTAATAGATAGTAATCAAATATTATAGTCCACCGCGCGGAGGATTGCCCTCCCGACGGTAAATTACTATAGCGGATGACGCAAAGGCATTATGATTTACAGCTGGACGAGCGCGCTTTATTGATAGCGCGATTATGGGTAAAATCTCGTACAAATACTCAATCATTATTTAATATTCTTCGTACGCGATATATCGATCATTTATACGCCGCGCTGTCATCTTCGGTCGTTTTTCCCACTTAGAGTCGAATATAATTTTTTTCCTGGTTGTAACTTAATTTGCTTTTGATTTTTTGGCTTAATTTAACTGTAAACATTTCAATCGTACATATGGTCAGCTTTTATGTGACTGAAGACCAAGTAAAACGTTTAACTGTTTTTAATATTTTATTATTAATAAACTATATAGATTTTATTTTAAACCAACATCCGTATTTTTGTGCTCGTATCTTGGCCGTTGACCTTCTTACGAATATTTCTTCGCGTAATGTATTCATAGGATGGAGAATTTATTTAGGATTTTAACAAACCGATTATTTATTTCAATGAGAATTTTGTTTTAATTTTGCATTACTATAAATATTGCCCGAGCGGTATATTTTCGCGGATAAGCTCGGCTCATGAATAACACATACGCTGAAAAATCTTTTATATGCAAATGTTGCATTTCATATTATTCGCTAATCGAATATTAATTTTCGTCTTCTATTATCAGTCAGTTTTGACCAAATAAATTTTCATACTTATTTCCATAATGCAGACAAGACAAAGCATTATTTTTGTAAGAATTTTTTAGTCAAGTTAACTGTGCTTGTCGACGTAACATAAAAGAAAGTCATTAAAATCATAATTGAATTGGGCAAAAAATAATTCTTTTCTTAAATGTCACTTGAAATTAAGATGTCACAAAATCTTAGATGTTATTTGAGATTAAGATGTCACAAAATTTTCAACTTTTTATGTACTTTCTATCAACGAAACGCACTTATAATAAAATTTAAACATTTTAATAAACTCCGCGCGCATAAGAAAGCAGTTTAAAATGTGCCTCGTAACTTTATACTTGCGTCACTTTTCCGTATGTGAAAAAGAACGGCGGAGGCCGCGCCGAAACGTAAAAGTAATTTGTTGGATGAAAGCGCCCAGCGCCAAGCAGGGAGCGGGACCCGCCGAAACTTTTATTTCAACTTTTAATCCGTCAAAGCGTTCATCAGGGAAAATTTGCGCGGGGAAAAAAATTAATCTGATAAAATAGCTCACGAGAGTGGACATGGTGGGACGCGCGAGGGAGATAGTGCAGCTTAATAACGGTAACGGAATGAAATACTGCCACTTAAAAGACCTCCGGGCGAAAATAAATACGGGGAGATAGAACGTACAGGTAATGCGTTTATTATTCCCGGAATGGCGTTTCACAAAGTTTCCATTACCAGAGTAGCGTTGTGACGAGACGAGAAGCGGTGTCGTAATGCGACTACGGTGCTCCGATCGTCGCGAGTGCAATTTTCTAGCGCGACAGTAAGGAGAGACTGGAGAGACGTTTTTCAGCGTGATAATTAACCATGGGGGAAGAGTCGTAAATTACGACAAAACAGGTACTCGATAAAAATGAACGTGCGCGAAAAGGGGTCGCGCTGTTATTACCGCGATGCAAATCGTCATTTGCGAATTTATCAGACCGACGCGACGCGGAGCGTCGCAAGAAAAATGTTTACAGTCACAATATTGCCGCAAACTCCCCAAGTTCTTGGCTATATATGTTGGGCTGCTCGAAAAAGTTTTGGTACAACGGCAAGCAAAACAGTTATTAAAGTTACGTTATAATCACTTTGCTAAGCTCTTCGTCTGTTAACTTTGCAGATTTTATGAGCGCTCCTGTCTACGTCTGTCGTAAGTTTCGGAGTAAAATATCTCGCAGTTAATACCTAAATATCGAATTTTTATAATCAATCTCTGCAAAATGGCTTTCGACACAATGAAATTTGACGTACATGATTTATCCGAGTTTCGATAATGTATCAAATGATCGAAACCTCAATTGTAATCATATGCACGATCATGAATTCAGCGTTTGCTCAGCTGCGATTATTCGTACCAGTTCATTAACCGCCGAGACACCGCTCTCCATTTATCGCCATTAACCATCGGCCATAAATATGCCTGTTGCGACACGAGCAGCCTTCGAGATCTTGATCAAACGAATCGGGAATTACGGCGGTGTAAATTAATAATGCAGCAACACACCAACATCGTCTCTTGCCGTGCCCGCGATTGGCCCAACAAGCTTAACAGCCCGCCATTCATCTCGCGGGATCGATCGCAAGCCCTTGCACGAATCCGCGCGTTCCCGAATCCGAAGCTTATCGGAGAGGGCAGCGGGATGCCGGAGTCATGGGGCACACAAGCGCACACAACACAGGAAACCGGAAGCGGGATAGATGAACGCGAGTCCGATCCTCGGCTATAACGCTCTCTCCTTAGCTTTCTTGCAGACCCTGAAAAGCTTTCGGAAGAGGCACCCCCGGTTTATCATAATTGCATCTCCGCGGCATCCAAACCTGGCTCTTCTCTCTTAACGAGCACGCAGCGCAACGCGGGCAACGTAGTAGCTCGGGAAATTAGTATCCGGGTTAGTTTATGCCAAACCGTCAACGTCATGAATTATGGATACATCGGCCAGTCCGCGTTTTGCCGTGTGCATGTTTTTTCGCGCTTTTATGCGAAAGCGCGTTGTCGCTTTCCACTCGACTTTTAGACACGGAAACAAATTATTTTAAGTGTGATAGACATTAGCGTAGTATCTATTTACAGGAGAGCGATAAAAGGTGCTAGAATAGTACTAAAATATTAGAAAACATTTTTTTTTTAGAAAGGGAATTTTATTCTTAATATTGCTTAATTAATTAACAAATACTTTACTAACAAATAAATGTATCGCATAATTATACATGACATCTTGGATAATTATCCATTATAATTATAAGGTACTTACTTCGCAAGTTTTCATTTCATTTTATGATTTAATATAGCTTTTTTCGTTAAATCAACACATGAATCGAGGCAGGATTGCGCTTCTTTGTCTGACCTACGCGTGCTTACTCCCCTAGTTGTCTCTCCAATGCGCTGCGCTGCGCCAGTGCATAGATGCCCGTTTTCCTTCACTGTCGGTGCTAAAACTTGCACCAGCAGCGGTACAGAACTCGAAAACTCTTTCCTTATGCGGGGATTAATTAAATTTCGGTGCGGCCATGAGGCTAATCTCAGATCGTGTACTTCGAAACCACTTGCGTTTTCCTCTCTTCAATGACTCTTGCGCGTGGTTAATTTCATTTGGAGAAGTCTGCTAGGAATGAGCTAGTGTAAGCTAAATATAGTAGTCTTTTTTTCTGCTTGTGTTCTTTCGAGAATTATTTCGAGATATTTTGACCACGAAGAGACTCGAAGAAATTGAAACAATCAAGTTTAATTCGCGCTTTAATATTATGAATGCGTTATACTCAAATATATTATAGTTGCGGCGAATTTACATCGAGCTAAAAAAATCGAGCTAATATTCTCCGATCGTGTGTAAACTTTAGCTCGACTAACTCAATTATCAGATTCTAGGTTTCTCCAGATTCTTCATAAATTAAATTAAACGGCAATATTATGGTACGGTCTATACACGTACACAGCAATCAGTTAACTATAGTGAATTACGTGGAACTGCATCCCGTACAGAAATTTAGCACGACAATGGCGGGATTAGTTCTAGCATATCGTAGGACTTCCATTGTTCGGATTCAGTCGAACCCATCTCCGTCGGTACATTCCGGATTGTCCTGACAGTCAGGCGATCCATCAGCTAATCAGTTCGCTCAGTTTGTTTCTTGAAGTATGTGCCGTTTTACATGCGGGCTGAGGCGTCTATGCGGGTGCTAAGATCGCCTTTATTCGCAAGTGTTAGTCTGTCATTAACTTCTCGGAAACTTATCTGTTGAGGAAACCATTTGGATAATAATTAATTTTCTCGCTATAAGTGTTCCAAGAATATGCATACAGCGGTCATGAACATGGAAATAGGAAAACAATAAAATTGAATTTCCTATAAATGTTTACAAATTAGTGATTGCTTCTGCAGCAGTGCAATGAAATATTCATTGCAAAGAACTCTTTTGTAATTTTATTAAACTTCTCTATAATTAAGTTTGAAATCAAGTTCCTATCAGGTTCGTTACAAATTAATTAAATAGTTTTGTTATTTATTTATACGTTTAAAGCCTGATTCTCTTCAATATTCAGTTCTAAATTTCATTAATATACCGATATTGGTTTCAAATATTTCGTTATTGGCATCGATTAAATTTTCATTGAAAAAGACTCAAGCTTGTATTACGTAGAGAATATAAAAATACAGTTGATTTTCGGAACGTTTTGCATATCACAGCATGGTCGATAAAAGCAAAATGATGTGAAGCTTAACTGTAATATAAAATAATAACATTTTATGAAAGTCGAACTCCGAAAAGAACGTGATGTCTTCCTAATGCTCTTGGTGATAAATTTTTTTACGTAAATTTACAATTTTTGTGTTTGAGTCTCAAAGTCAAAGAGCAGGATTTACGCAGATGGCTGCGCCGCAAAAGTCAACGTAAAGACCCCCGCATATGAAAAATATAAAGATGGAACAGATATTAGCGATTAGAAATAAGAAATCAGGAATAAAGCTGGTGTAACATTAAACACAGCTTCCGATAGGTTAAAAATCTATTGTCTGTGTTGTTCCCTGTTTTCTGTTGCCTGTATTTTTCATCGTGCATTCAACTTTATTCTTGATTCTTTAGTCCTAATCGCTAATTTTTGTTCCTTGTTCCTTATATTTTTCATTATGCGGAGGCCTTTAAGGTCCGTCTATCGTAATGTTCATCGTAACGCGCTCGTTCTAACAGCTCTACTTGGCCCCTGACAATCTGTTTCGCCATTTTCTGTTGTGCAACACAACTTATAACGCATTGCGATTTTATGTATATACACACAATGTTTACGACAGCTACTTTCCTTATGACCAAGATCGCTTACGATTAAAGCGTTACGATAGATGTAGATGGGGCTTTAGCTGAGCACCATCTTTGCATACTCTGCATGACGTGAAAAGTGTCACGAAAATATGGAGATTTATATACGTAATACGAAATACGTATTTCTCGAGAATTTGTATATCCTGAATATTGCTGCGGATATAATTTTTCTTGCGGATCTGAAATATATAATTTTCTTATAGATGAGAAAAATTTGGAATTTTCTATACGCCGCGCAGGTGAGAAAAACTGCAAAACGATGCAAATTATTTCTATTAAAAATTAACGTAGATACTAAGTATGTATATAGCAACAATATTCGTATAATAATATATAACATAATAAAAATTATGATGCTATTGCAACGAATAATACATTCGTATTTTTAATGAAAAGTAATCAATAAAAGAGCTTAGGTCGTTTGGGGAAACTTTGCTTTTCATGATTTTACTTCTCAAGGGAGCTTTTAAACCGAGTTTAAATTTTATGTCTTCTCTAATTGTTCGTTCTGCAGATTCTTCCTTAATTATATCACGGAATTGTTCCAGCGCGCTCGTTAGTACATCGAAGTTCTCAGCGACAGAGTTGTCTGTCGCTGTGACTTTCGCTATCGAACCTGACGGTACAACTTCCGGAAACGACGCTTCTTTCATACCCTCATATTTCATTGACGCTCTTCAGACTATCACTGCCTACTTCCGGTAACTTCACCGACCCGTGCCGGACCATATTTTAAACGGAACTTAATATAGCTGATTTATTGTCATCTTGAAAGATCGTTTATATGGCGAGTTTGCAGCGCGTGCTCAGTCTACGATTTTCATTCTGTCTCCGGACCAATGGAAGTCACATTTATGTTGAATTGCAAAGCAAAAATGTGTTCAAGAATTTTTAAGGGCTCCAAAATAGGGCATAAAACTTAAAATTATTTAAAGAATACAGTATTATTCATTTATTTGAAAAGCATATTTTAGAGAGTAATTAGAATTGAGAATCATTATTTAAGTGCACTACATATATTATCAGCTAACAGCGTTAGCTAAAGTGATTAATAAGAATTATTAATAAGAAATTTTTATTTTAATTTAAAAGTTTAATTTTAATATACGACTCATTTATTATATTTTATTTAAAAATAATTAAATTTATTTTTTACCTATAATTTTAGAACAGAATTCATAATGTGCTATGTATTTTTATACATGTGTATTTTAAAATATATGTTACATATATTGTATCCGATTCTTTAAATATTTTTCATAGTACACAGCATATAAAATTATAAATATAAATCAGCTCTAAAATATGAATTAGGGTATGGATTCATAATAGGTTTTATTTCAACATTCTGACATTAAATCTCAAGTTTAAAAAAAGTTTATTTTTGTTTTGATCGAAAAATAAAAATTAAATTACTAAGAAATTAAACTTTTAAAAAATTTTATACTCCGAAAGGAGAGAATCGCGATTTATTAATAAAGGAAACAAGCTGCTGTGCAATTCTTGCAATTTTATTTCAGTTCCTCGATTTAATATAATTATAATTCTTAATTTATCTTACACAATTTTACTAATCTATAAGTATAAAAGTTTAGTTCTAAATATATAGATAATTAGTAATTTACGATAATAATATCTCGATCGAATTCCTCAAATAAACGTTCGTAGTTAACGTGATAGGCGCACGCATTATAACTCTATTTCTCGAGATATGCATCTTGAAAATTTCGATAAACGGATTTAACACGAGTAACAGAATCTTTGCCGCGCGTAATATTTAATTTTATAACGCATTATATATTTCTCGGAAGTGAGGTGTATCTTGTTTATACACCGCGCTCGGGCGATTACATTCTCGCCGCGCTCGTACACAAGGTTGGCGCGTCTCAGCATTCCCGCAACGAACAGGCATGTAGCAACGCCGGTCGCTCCGTGCTCGCAGTATTATTTTGCCGCGTTACTTCTCAAAATGCGATTGTTCTTTTCAAACAGTTAGCCTGCACGATTAATCAACTTGGCGATTAACGCTCCGAGACGACGGTTGCTCACTCAAATAGATACTTCGCGCGATTTATCCGCTCGAAGTACGAGACTAGACGGAGAATAAGATGTATTAACTATCGTTTCACGTATTTCGCAACAGACGATTACTTCTTCGCAACGCGACGTTCGAATTCAATCGTGATTTAAATTTTTCATCGATTAAAATGTACATAATTTGCCTACCATCTCCAGATTGAGAAGGAAGTAATATATACGAATCGTCGAGCCGAGTAATTTAAGCAACGTAAAATTGATGCGGATTGGAATCAAGTGACAGCGCATTTAACTAATGAATGTGATCGCAATTAAGCGTGAATTCAGCATCCGTTCGTCGGATTAATTATAATGCCGCTGCCGTACGCAGGTTCGTCTGTTCCGTTAACTTACGAGACGCTGCGGGTATAAAACGAATCGTAGCTCCACGATTGTATTATCTCACTGCGTTGTATTCTTCCGTCGCGAAATACAACGACGTCGCGTGCGATGACCATCGGAAATTTGGAAGTGCCGTGCTAAGTATCGCCCGATCGTAATTAACATGTTTTCACGAGTGGTGTGTGAGTGCAACGAACCTTGAGAATCTGAGAGGAGGAGGAGGAGACCCTAGGAGGCATCGGGCAACGGCGGAGCAACCATGGGGTGAGTAAATTATTACCTATTTTTATTAATAATTACTTACGAAATCACAGCTTTTCAAAAATTGTATAATTACTTTATTACTGTATTTAAAATAAAAGATAAGCGAGAAATCCAAAATGCACGAATTTTTTTATATTAATTATTTTAAATATCATTACTTTGGATAATTTTGTCGCTAATTTGGATATTTTTGTATCTTACAGTGGTTGCGTTACAACTCCGCTGCTGCGCATCGTATCCGTGAGTAACAAATAACTTTTTATTTTAATTGGAACCAGTAGATCTATGAGAAATGTATCAAATATATATAAAACGTAGAGATATATGTATAAAGTTAAAAACATAGTTAAAAATAAATATAAAATCTCCTAGATCCATTGCGTTTTCAGATAGACGGGCTAAAATAAATTAGTTGTAATATTTAACTCTGGACTGCGTATAATTTTCCACAACATATACGCAAAGTTATTAACCGTAGAGCTTAATAAATACATCATTTATCGACACACTGTCTCATTATACGGAATATACTAATTACGAGGTGCATAAATTGCTTGTAATTTATAGGCAAATTCATGAATCTGAATGAAGAAATAGAATAAACTCGGCAAAAAGTGCGAAATAATAATAGAGTGATTTTTACGAAAATATAAATTTGTCTTGAAATTTAATAAAGATATTATCTTGTACTTTTTGCCAAACATTCAATGCACGGATAATAGATATTATCAAAAGATGCTATTAGATAAGAACACAATACGTTAATTTTAATATAAAGTATGTATTATAATTGAATTAATTTTTCAAGATGGTATTTCAATAAGTATAACAAAAAAATAAATAAAAAGAACTAGAAATAACAAAAGGCTATAAATTAACTTTTTTTTAAATATAATGTTTCTATTTAATGTTAATGCTTTTTTCATAGCCTTTAATGCTTCATTCATATCTCATGGACAACGGAGATTCAAACAAGATGTTTATTGAAGTAAATGTATAATGTATTACATAACAATAAATAAATTAAACAGAATAGGGAAAAAATCCAAAAATAAATAATTAGTTAATTAGGCGTGATACTTTATTTACTCCTCTTTTACATTTCCAAATACTTTTTTA
>NW_020221181.1:0-8218 GCF_003070985.1 Temnothorax curvispinosus
AAACAAGAGCAGAATAGGATAGTAGGTAAATATGACGCTTGTATTTTAATCTCTCTTGTTTTAACTATAATTGTTGGGAATTAATTTTAATTCCTTACGTCTTACGTCCTCGATTTAACTATGTTCAAAAGTTTATAATGTAACTTGATTTATTTCGTTTTAAACAAAGAAAAGAATGGTTGTTAAAATTTTCTATCTTACTTCTTAGCACCCCGAAAATTCAAAAACTATCTTTTGCTAAAATCTTAATAAAAAGAACATTGTAATAAATATATGTATCACCTCAATGTATATATTTTTTTAAGTAGAGTGAACTCATGTGTGAGGACGTAGAATAAGAACTAAAATAAATTTTAAGAAATAAGAAAGCTAATAATTGTTAAAAGTTAGTAACTTATGTTGTTTGTTTGTAGTCTATACTCAACACTCCTTATCGCAGCATTATCAACTGACAGCGAATGGAAATGAATCGATGTATAATCGAGCACAGGCCTTGTCGTTGATGTTAAGTACGCTGTGTATCTTAATTATAACACGCGACAGATTTTAATTAATGTTGTATAAAATGCGGAAAAGAATATAAAGTGAACTGTTGTAATTTATAATTGCGTACACGATACGGCTATTGTTAAAATATTATCATTGTCATGTTTGCGTCGATGAATCATCCTCACTAGCGAAGATATCACAGCATCATTCGTATGCGGTTGGTCATTTCACTCTCAAAGATAAAAAAAAGTTAATATAAATTTTTGTTGTCTCGCGACTTCGTCTTGAAATGTATACTGTAATTATGCGTATAAGTGATTAAAGCGATACAAAATAGTTACAAATACAAATGTTAATAACTGCGAATGTTTAATGTCGTCGGTAAGCTCTGCTGCATAGTTCGGAAGAAAACCTGCCTTTTACCATTCGGAGAGAAACAGTATCGTCAGTCGAGACCAGTTGCAGAAATTTTGCTTCGCATAGGATTTGTCTCTGCGAACTCTACGAAAGCTGCATTATCGGCCAACATTACTCGTAGTTTTTTTCCTATAAATTTATTTCCTTTATCTCTTACCCGTATCTTTCCCCAAGTAGTCTCGGTTTCGAAATAATAAACGTGCAAAAATGTTGAGAATATAATGGGTTTTACTGACAGGACATCATAAGGAGTCATAATGAAATGAATTTAATTTAAAAGTTGTACAGCCAGTGAGAAAAAAAGTTGTAATAATTCTGATCTTACTGCTTGACTGGTTGTAAATTGTTTTGTATTCTTGTACAATTATCTTATAATTATATAATAATATAGTATAATATTAATATTATATCAGACAGATTCACACAACGTCCGCGGTATGAAAAGGGATGCTTGGCCCTTTGCTGCTGAACCTTTTTTTTCCATTTCTGTTTACCTTTACTAATATTCGCTCCCATGATGACTAACATATGTAGCGCAAAATACTTGATAATCGGTCTCGTTTAAAAGTGAAAAATGTGTAAAAACGTGAACCCTCGATGCAACGACAGTATTATTGTATTTTTTTTTGTTTCTGGGAAGTTAATTCGCGATGTACTGTATTCCACTTGATTTTCTTTTTCTTATCTCGTAATAGTGGTTTTGGGATTTGCTGGAATACTCCTAATTCCTGTCAGTAGCTCGAAGCTTCTCCTCGACAGCCTCCTCGGAGGCCTCCGACAAGTCCGTCGCCTGTATGTACTTTTGCACACCGACCAGCGACTTTTTCAAAGCGTCGAAGGAACTCGAATACAACATCTTCTTCTTAACCTTGGCCGTGTCGGGACACCACGACATCAAGAACAGTTTCTGTTTCTTGGATGCCTGAGGAAAGAACGATACAATGACGTACCTTTAAAAACATCTGTTAGCTCCGGAGAGCTCCGTCAATACTTTCAAAGCGGTATACACATAACAGAAAATAGCATTTACACGAAAATGGACGTGGTAATTACCTCGGAAGTACCCTGACATTGATGGGTATATTCGAAGTCGAACAAGCCGTAACGGCACTCCCCGCTACCGCCCTTCTGTAAATCCTCGAGGAAGGCGTCGTAAGCCGCGTCGCGGGGTCCGATGACTTCGACATCTATCTGCCTTTCGTCTTTGATGTAGAAAATCACATATCGGTGCTTTTTGTCTTTCTTTATCTCCTCGTACGTTGTCTTGCAAACGTCCGCGACTGTCACTCCAGATGCCTGATAAAACAAATGTAAATTATTATGATGAGAAGGAATAGGAAAAAAACACGATAAGAAATTACGATTGTTCGACACTTATTAGCGTACTCATATGTCATCGTATATTTTATGACACTTTCTTATCAATGTAAGAAAGTTTTCGAAATACTTCTATATATCCGCGATATTTTCGCTCGCTCAAACTTTGTTTTATTACGAAACGAATGAAATATACAGAATCACGAATTTATTCGTCGGCATCTCGTAACGAAACAGCCGCGCAAAAAGTCGCATAAAATTTCAGCGATCGTTCGACTGGTTGTTGCCCTACGGTGGTCAAATTGACGCTGCGCAAGCAGCGGGACCATTTCGTCAATACAACGTGTCCGGCATTCAGCAATCGGCATACGTCGCGCGCTGCCGTGTCAGCCGGGCCGTTTAAGCCCATTTCGCGGGCAAAATACGTGGGGGACGCGCCACCCGAAATAAATTCTTCCCACGCGCGAATCCCGACGCTAAAAGAGATCCGACGATCCACTTCTAAAGTTATCTCCTGGCTCTCGGGCACGTGCCGCGCGCTACGAACTTTCGTCCGATCGTCTCTCCTCTCCGCACCGCGCGAATTCGTGAAATACGACCGCGGCGCCGGATTACCTTGGTATCGGGGCACAAATGGACTAAGGGAAACCTTCAATGGTCAGAATACTCTCATCATTCTCAAGTCTTGCAATCAAAACTTTAAGCTGTACCGTGCGACCAAAAGATCTAAACCCACACGAAAGAGAGCGATGGTTTAGAATCAATTTCAAAATTGCGACCAAGTATTTCGGTGATCTTATCGAGCATCAAGAAAGCTGCAGCTGATTATCCTTTTTCTTCTAAGTTGCTGTTTTTGTCGAGCTGTGTTATTCTACCTAAAAGAATCTAAATGTTCCACATTGCTATGAATTATTTCCCTCGCTTCTGCCAAATGCATGAGTGAAATTGGCACCCGAAGGGTGAACACGTCACACGATCCGCCGTGTCGTACGAACGCCTATATATTTTCTCAAAAGTTATGGCATTCACAAGCTACAGGGGTTTATTTGCATAAGATTCCCTGTGGCCTGTGTGTTGAATTATCGTGCGACGTTCAGTCGCTCATTAAATCTTACGTTGCGCAGCGCGCCGGCCGGCTCGAATTTCGCGGAAGCGCATGAATAATCGCGATGCATCCGCATTCGTGATCGTTAATTATGGGCACGAGACTCAAATACGGACGTCCTCGACAGCCGACACCCGTACTAAACGTATCGCCGCTCGTTCCACATGACCGAAGGAACGTAACGGATGTGAATCGGGGAGTGCGAGAGGGGGGGGTCTCTCCTGCGGGAGAGACGCGACGGTTGGAGGGTGGCCGGCGTGAACGCCGAGGATGCAATTCCTGGGTCGATATCCTGACGGGGCGGTGACAGGGGGGGACGCCGGTTAAAGGGATGACGCCGAGGGGGCTGCCGCTTCTGGGGCGTGTTGTGCCCCTCTAGACGCAAGCTGGCCGCGCACAAGGTCAAACGGAGGATGACTCATCAATAAATCTGTCTGTTTCAACCGTGCTTCCCTGCGCTTTTTACATTTGATAAGGAAATACGCGCGCACTTGGACCCGTATCAGACGACGTCGACAATTTAGAGGAGCTGCGAATTGAAGATTGTGGAGACAAAGCGCGCTGCAGACCAGTGGTCGCCAAATTACTGTCCGCATAATTATTATTACATTTTAAATTTCACAAATAAAAAAATTGTAGAAATTTGTTTTTTCTCTCGTTACATCTAACATTCTCTCGACTCGCAAAGAAAGCCTAAAATATTCACCCCATCTGGCCCTTTACAAAAAAGATTTGCCGACCCTTTCAGATTAAAGCTATCTTACAGATAGAGCTATAATCTCCAATTCGCAAGCCACGATGCCTAACTCAATCAGGCTAGAAAGAAGCAAAGTATAGTTAAAACGAATATCTGTTGAACGTGATTCGAATCATTTTTTTTCTGATTTTCGGCTGATAAGGTTCGATCGTGAGGCGACGTCGCTTCGGAGGGGGGGTGACACGATAAGAGGGAGTCGCGATGTCGAGAAGTTTAATCAACCGGCCGTCGCCGTCGCCGCAGATGCGAGACGTCAGTGAACTTCGAGAGTCGCTGGCCCGCAAGAAAATAACCGACCTCCTTACAGGCTCATTGAATTTTTCCCTCTCCCTGTAGCTACCGGCGCACCGCTCTGCATCGCGCCTCTCTCTAGTTTTACTGTCATCGTCGAGGCGCGGCGAAGTGCGACAGGGTACCAGGGGAGAGCCGACAGATCGGAGAAGGGGATAGTTTCACGAGGAGAGCCAGCTCTCCTCACCGAGGACGCCGAGGTGAACGCGTTCAAGGAAAAAAAAAGACTGATGTTAACGAAAAAGAGACTAAAAGTTCGAGTGTCCGATATGTATTCTCTCGTTCTGACTTTAGTTCAAGTTTAGTTTCAAGATATGATTTGACACTTTGCCACACGTTCCCATTACGCTATAAATTATAATTGTCGATTTATTTTGATCAAAATTGTGTTTATGCTGTAAATAATATATGGAACATTTCAAAAACACTTTCGTTTCAGTGACAAATTCCTTCGCTAATCTTCTGTCGCAACTTTCCAATTTTACATGTACCTTCATATACCTTCATAATTACAACTCGTATCAAAATTTTATTTAGAATAAATTCCATTTGAAATTAATAAAAAACATTCTGCTCGCGTTCGTACTCAAGTTTCACTTTTTCGAGGTCCTACTGCTAGGAAACTATTGACGGTTTCGTAGGGAAGAGATCGATTTCAAGTGTGACCAGGGCAGCCTGCCGTTAAGAAAATCACGCGTTCTTGAGACACCTTGTGCACGGATAACAGACTTTTACACGGTGTCGAGACGTTACTCGATACGTCGCTCTATAATTATCCCCGTAGGCATGTAAATTCCTTCGTGGGAGGAGGGAAAGGGCGTCGCGGAGGCGAACCCGCGACAGGGTTAAGGTCGTGCTTAATCGCACGGACGGGGAACGGTGAGCGGCGGCGGCGATAAGCGGCACCGAGTCACGGTCTTATTTATATCCCGCGCGCGAGAGTCGCAAGTGGTTCTGATAAAAGAAGCCATCCTCGCCGCGCTAAGCGAGGTTGCAACTTTTCGCGATATTAGCTGGACGCCTCCGTTATCGTCGCGAGACGCAGACGAGCGACTTTGCGTGGACTCTCCGTAGTCTCCGTCGTCATTGCGTTAAATCTCCCTCTCGTCGGTCGGATTCGCGTCGGATTGCGAGAGAATCGCTCGGTTTTAAATGTCAACGGAAGCTTCGTTAGTAACAAAACAAAAATAACGAGACAACAATGAAATAACAACAAGAAAACAACAAAAGAAAAACAAACGTTTGTTAGCGCTGGACTCTCTTTCTCTCTGTTTCCCACTATAAAATGGCAAATAATATTCTTCAACAATATTTCCTTTTTTTCTCAGTTTATTATTCTAACGGCACTTCTATTAAACATCGTTATTACGTTATTAAACATCTGAAATTAAACTCTCGTTAAAACTTGTTTGTTACTGCCGTAGGGGCTCTCGTTAAAATCGTCGTCTCTTTTACAACAGGTGTCGCGAAAAGGAGAGCATCGGTTGAACTAATCGCGAGAGGCAGTTAATAATAAACTAACTTTAACTTTGGACGTTTGACAAATTCATATTCCCGCGAGATTCTTCATGGAACGCGATTTCGAAGGCCGATCACGATAATACAAAACGCCGGCGATCAACACGCGTGATCGACACGTTCGATCGCGTGCAAAGCAACCGATATCAAGCTCGTGAATCTCTCGAGACGAGATTCTCCATTGTTTTACATAAGCCGACGTGTTTACGGCGCTTCTTCACAGATTACGAATTAAATTCCTGCCATTATTTCCTCTCCTCTTCCTTTCCCCGAACGTTCGAGCGCGGCGGATGTAACGTGGGTGCAGTCAGAAAGAGCCCGTCGCTGTCGATGGAAACTGATCGTCACCCGATTTCCCCGAATCGCCGAGCAGATCGTCGGGATAACGCGCGTGGATCGTCGACGATCCGTCAACGATCCCGGTGGGAACCACCGAGCGAGATTCTCGGGCGGAGAGTGGCCGTGTCGATAGCCACGTGATTCGAGAGGCGTCCGGCCGAAATAAAACACGCAGCGTTCTCTCGAGGATGACGCTCGCACAGCGATCTCGCTTCCTCGATCCCGTTCACGACGTCGTTCTGCGAAACATGATATCATTTGAAATATCGTTAACTCTCCTGAAACTCACACGAGAGCTAAACTTAGGTAAATCGATCCGGTATTTAAGTCCGAGGACTGCGAATGTTTCGGAATGCATCTCTCCGCCTTTCACCGCGCGGATTTATTCATCGTTATATTTTTAATACTCCATGACATCGTTCTCCTCTCCTGCGTAACTCGAACGACACACGGTATATGTACTGGATCTAAGCGAGTTGAGCATATCACGAGCACGCCGGTGCTTTTTTTTTTTAACGAGAGACGATAGTAGGGGGGAAGGGAGTGAGAGAGAGAGAGAGAGAGAGAGAGAGATGAGCGAATAAATAAATAAATAAAAATAGATATCACACGGCTGTAAAGGCGCTATGACAATGTTGACGAATCGAGTCATCGTCGTTCTTTTGCGGCGAGCCGTTTACCTTTTATGTCGTGTTATCGAGGCGATCGTCGCGGCGTTTGAGGGGGGTAATGTCTTCGGAACGTTGCACGATTCATTTCTGCGAGCGTTATCAGGAATCTCTCGACGCGTTGCGAACCTCCTCCGAGATTCGTCGCGACGACGCGCTCAACGTTGGAGTAAATCGGGATTATCCGTCTCCTGGACGGAGCTAAAAAGAGACGAAGCCGCCGAAATCCCAGTTAACTCGAATTTAATATTTATAGAAACGGCCCTGTGTATCGCGTTCGTATCGCGCGATAAATCGCGGAACGCGCGCGTCCTCGAAAGGATGCGGGCTTCCGACGTTCCCGACTCGCGAGAATGACACCGGTTGAAATCGGGTGCAACGTTCATGAAAGGGAAGAGAGGAGACAGACAGACAGACAGACAGGGAGAAAGAGCGAGAGAAAGAGAGAGAGAAAGACGGGAGAAAGACGGAGCGATCTCCCAGGCGTAAAAGCGCGATCTCACGCCGCGGTGACGCGCGATTCTCCGTCACTGATCCGGCTCGCCGCGGTGGAAGTGAATCATACGCTTCCAGGAAGCGACGTCGAGTCCGCGCGCGCTGTCGCAGGATCGCCGCCACCGTCGTCGTCGTCGTCGTCGTCGTCGTCGCTGAGGAATCCCGAATCACTCGAGAGGCCAATCTGGCTAATACGTCCGAGATGGAGTCGGACGAGCGGCGATACGTGGCCGAGGCGAGGCGGGACGGGACGGGACGAGGCGAAACGAGACGAGATCACGGGAGGACGATGCGGCGGCGAGTCGGCGAGATTCTTCCGGGCGTCGCGCCGTTGCGAGAAAGGAGGCGTATCTCGGGATAGCCGGGCAGCAATGGCCGACCGGCGCGTCTGCTGCGGCCATAACCACAAAAAGGCCGTCGTCGCCCGCGCCGGGACCTCGCCCGTCGCGCCGGATCGCGACGCGCTCTCGCCCGTCGCGTCGTTCGCGGACGTTTCCTCTTCGTCGGAGCGTTAATTATTACGCGGATGTGGATACGTGCGAAATGGCAGCAACAGCGACGGCGGAGCGGCGGCGGTGGCGGCGGCGGTGGCCGCCGTCGCCGTCATCGTCGCCGTCGCCGCGTCCGGATATTTACCATTTTCCGTAGCGAGCGATGTAGCCGGTGGGCAGATTCACGTGAACGGGCACTTTAACCGACACTTTCCCGGAGTATCTCGGTCGTGGTGAAACTGAATAGCGGGCGCAGTGTCCAGTCGAAGGGATCGCGCGGCTGGCTCACGGGCGAACGGGAAGGGAGGCTCCTCTCTCGCGACCAGCCGGC
>NW_020221181.1:8318-9787 GCF_003070985.1 Temnothorax curvispinosus
CTCTCTCTTTCTCGCTCTCTCTCTCTCTCTCTGTCTCTATTCTTCTCTCTCCGCGAATCCTGTATCCCTACGCTTGCGCGCGCAGCGCCGCCACGGCCGGCCGCGCGCGCCGATTGGCCCGCGCCCCGTCGCGCGGCGCGGCGTCAAAAATTCGCGGTTGCGCGCCCCGCCGCGCGTTTACAATAGCCGCGCGCGCGAGAGACGGAAAAATCGCGCCAATTGTTTTCAGAATCTACCTACCGGATCTACTGATCTACTTCTGCGAATGCCAGCCGATATCGCGACGCGCCTGACGGACGAGCGCCCGAGAGACGGTCGCGAATGTCGCGCGAGCGCGCCTGCCGGCGCGCGGAGGAGCGAGAAAGGGCGGGTAAAGCGAGAACGCGCGACGGAATACGAATTTTTTTGATTGATCCGCGACAACGGACACGAATATTCCGACCGAGGTCGATCCGGCGTGCACGTGCGCGAGATCGATTCGCGGACGCGCGTCTCGGGTGGAATCAGTCATTGACGCGGGACGGTGCCGGTCGCGCGGCCCAATCGCCGCCAGGGACGTGGGGAAATTGCCTTATATGGGCAGCGGCGTGCGTGCGATCTCTGTCCGGCGCACACGCGTCGCGACTGCGCGCCGGGCACCACGCGAGAGATATACCGTGACACGCGACCGCCGGTAAAGTAGAGCCAGGGGCGTGTATCCGGACTCCCGGCGCCCGCGAGTGAGGAAACATTCGATCCACATTTAGGGCCCTTTATTGATCAAACTATAAATTCGATGATTAAACTTATCGAGTGATGCCTGTACTACGCAAGATATAATTATTGAATAGAAAAAGTTATGTTTATGTTATGTAGAAAAAAGATTATGGACAATTAGTCAGAAACGTTAAGCGATTCTGTCGATTAAATTAATTACCGATTAGTTGGTCGGAACTTTCTCTGTTAGGGTAAATTTTGTGCAATGAAAAGTCAAAGATAATGCTTGATACAGAAATTATATGCGAAAAATAGCATAACAAAATACAGAATTTTCTAGACAAGTACAATATTGTATAGTCGATCCGAAAAAATATAAGACGTAAGATGTATAGTAGAATAAATATGAAATATGTAGAATAAACGCTCATAAACGGTCCTAGTTGAATAAACGCCCACATCCACACCTACACGGACATATACACGTGTATATATATTTCTTTTAAATACTGTTAGCAGTTATATATAGCTTACATTATCGTTATCCTTTGTACATTTAAGAGTAGCATTACATATTTAATACAAAAAGATCAATGTATCTTGAGCAGATAGTACGCTTAAAAATTTGTAATAAATGATATAATTGCCAGTAGTGAAAATTTATACATGTTCTTTCTTTCCACGAGAGAAACATGTATAATAATGATAGTTGGAAATACACATTTTACTATTAGATAAAAAGCGATTGCTGTACCACAAACATGCATCTTATT
>NW_020221182.1:0-1158 GCF_003070985.1 Temnothorax curvispinosus
TGAAAGAGAGATGGAAGAAGGGGAAGATAATAGGAAAGTGGGAACAAGAAAGAAAAAGTTATCTGGAAGAGCTGGGGGTGAAAGCTGAGGAGGAGGAAGAGTTAGAAGTGGAAAATCTGGAGAGCAGAGAGAAGGCGAAGCAAAAACAAGAAAGGATGGAAAAGATCGTAGACTCGAAATACAACAAGTGGTATAAATTTATAAGGAAGGACGGGATTCCAGGATACTTAAAGAAAAACTGGGAGGAAGAAAAGTGGAATAGGGTCGCGAGGTTCAGACTAGGTAATGAAATTAGGGAAGGACTGTATTGGGAAAAAGAGGAAAATAGAAGGTGCAGGATATGCGAGAGGGAGGAGGAAACATGGGAACACATATGGGAGGAATGTACGAGATGGGAGGGATGGGATGGAGAGGGGTGGCAAGATGTGATGGAGAATTTACTAGGAGAGGGGGGAGAGGGAGAGGAATGGATGAAAGCGATAGAGAAAATGCGACAAGAGGGAGGGAGGGGAAGGAAAGTGATGGATGAGAGAGCAGTGTGATTGAGACGGATGAAAGAAAAATATGAAAGGAAGGAAGCAAGGGAAACGGAAGTCCAACATTAGAAATAAGTTAGAAATAAGTTAGAATTAAGTTAGATATAAGATATAGCGATTAAGCGAGAAGCGATTGAGAGAGGCGCAGGGGAGCGAGCGGGAGAGCGGGAGAGCGAGAGAGAGAGGATAGGCAGGATTAGGAAGCGCAAAAATTGTAAAGGTTTGGGTACGTTCCTGAAAAACGCCAATGATGTGTGAAAAGAGGAAGAAGTATAGGAAGCTGTAAAGGTTTGGGTACGTTCCTCAAAAACGCCCTTTAAGGCCCCTTAGGGGCAAATAAAGTACTTTATACATACAACTGAATCACTAATTATGTCTCTGAAAGGCTCTAGCGGGACCAACGTAGGTCCTAGTTATATCGCAAAATAGTGTCGCGGAACGGCGCTGCTATACAAGGTGGTAGCGCTACCTGGCTTCCGGTTTCTTCACGGAAGTACGGGCTTCTTGAGCGAGCGTGCGTTCATTACGTTTCTGTTCGTCGTAAGAGTCACGCGTGCGGAGTCAGAAAGACTAGATCCCAATCAGCAGACAATATTTTTTAAATGTTTTTTAAATATTTTTT
>NW_020221183.1:0-22718 GCF_003070985.1 Temnothorax curvispinosus
GGATGTACTTGTAATATCTCACAGTAGTACATTATTTTTCGTAAATTTTCAGGATGTACTTGTAATATTTCACAGTAGTACATTATTTTTCGTACATTCTCGTACACTACTCAGAATATATAAATTAATACGGATCAGAAAATAAAGTCCGCTCGCGGCGTGTTGCTTTCACCGACAACGCCGAATCGGCTAAGTCCGAAGGCGGCGTGTTGATGCGCGCGCATAGAGGCGAGCCGAAGTCGCCCCGATGAGAGTCGATCGAGCACGAAGCCACGAACACGAAGTCGGACAGTCGGACGTCGGTGGTCGGACATCTTGTCGAAGTTGTGAGTTCAGTGGAGTTCAGTGAGTTGTGTCGTGCAGAGACTCGTCGTCGTCGTCGTCTTCTTCCGCATCTTCGGACTCGGAGCGGCGGGGCCCGGCAGAGGCAGAGAGGCAGGCAACGGTGCGCGGCCAGTACGCTAGTCGCTCGCGGTCATCCAAGAGCCGCAACAGGCACGGACCAGTTCGGACGTGTTTCCTCCGTTTATCTTACACGGACTTATCTTGTGTGTCGTCCTAAAACGTTGCTCAAACGTTGCGTCAGCCTCTCGCTTTTTCCTTTCGATTGTTCACTTCTACATTCGTAAAGAACGGAAAATATTGGTAAGTTTATTATCATAATTTGTAAATAGTGAATCGAGCGAGAATAGGCACAAATTAATGTCACTGTTGTTATTATATTTTTCAGACTCGACGACCGGTGTTTCCTCCGTTTATCTTACATGGACTTATCTCATGTGTCGTCCTAACCTAAAACGTTGCGTCAGCCTCTCGCTTTTGCCTTTCGATCGTTCACTTCTACATTCGTAAAGAACGGAAAATATTGGTAAGTTTATTATCATAATTCGTAAATAGTGAATCGAGCGAGAATCGGCACAAATTAATGTCACTGTTGTTATTATATTTTTCAGACTCGACGACCGGTGTTCCTCCGTTTATCTTACACGGACTTATCTTGTGTGTCGTCCTAAAACGTTGCTCAAACGTTGCGTCAGCCTCTTGCTTTTTCCTTTCGATCGTTCACTTCTACATTCGTAAAGAACGGAAAATATTGGTAAGTTTATTATCATAACTCGTAAATAGTGAATCAAGCGAGAATCGGCACAAATTAATGTCACTGTTGTTATTATATTTTTCAGACTCGACGACCGGTGTTTCCTCCGTTTATTTTACACGGACTTATCCCGTGTGTCGTCCTAAAACGTTTAGCCTCTCGCTTTTGCCTTTCGTTCACTTCTACATTCGTAAAGACCGGAAAATATTGGTAAGTTTATTACAATAATACGTAATTATAGTAGATGTGCAAACTATTAAAAAAGGAATCAAATCGAGCGAGAATTTATATATAATAAAATATACTTTTATATTTATTTTAATGCTGCAGTAATTGAAATAATTAGGCAAAAAACGATAAATACTAAAGTAAAATAATGTTATATTCAATAACATTATGTATTATTTAATACCGATTCTTCTTTGATTTCATTCTTTTTTTCTGTACAAATTTAATGTCACTCTTGTTATCATATTTTTCAGAGTCGACGATCGGCGTTTCCCCTGTTTATCTTCCACGGACGTACACGGATACGTGTCTCGTGTGTCGTCCTGAAATGGTTTTGAAACGTTGCTGACGCAACGTTTTGCCTTTTGTGAATTTCATTTCTACATTTATAACGAACGAGGAAGATTGGTAAGTTTATTACAATAATACGTAATTAGTAAATGTGCAAACTATTAAAAAAGAAATGAAATCAAATGAGAATCTGATGGAAAAGAACTCGATAGGCTTTGTTTGTTGGAAAAGCATATACATATATATTTTAGTATAAACAATAAGATACACTCGTGAATAATTAAAGAATACCACGTGAACTGCGTGAGCGGGCTTACTTGCGACTTTAACCAAAAACTAAGAGACAGCGATCCGCCTCGCACGCTCGTATGCTCAGGTCTACCAATCAGAAGAAAAATAAAAGTGCATGAAAACGTACTCTAATCTGAGTCCAACCAATAACTAAGCGTCTTGAACATGTCAATTTCAACACCTCCTCTTGTTCATGACGTCATCCTTAAAGTCTTTAAGTGACCTGAGATCTTCGCCCATGGTAATCCTTTTGTTAACAGGTCAGCTACCTGCTCATCCGTAGGTATGTAGGTGACTATTACGTTTCCAGCCTCTTGCTCTTGTCTGATACGGTGAAAACGTACTCCTATATGTTTACTCCTCTTGTGAAACTCTGGGTTCTTTGATAAGGCTATTGCTGCTTGATTGTTTACCTTCAGCTCTGTCTCCTTCTCTTGCTCCAGGCCAAGGGATTTCAGAAGTGACCGCAACCACAAGAGTTCTTTTAACGCTTCTGCCATAGACATGTATTCAGCCTCTGATGATGAGAGCGCCGTGACCCTCTGTAAGCTTGATGACCATGCTATCGGTCCACCATACTGCATAAAGATGTATCCAGAAGTCGACTTCCTCGCCACTGGATCTCCAGCATAATCGGAATCGCAATATCCTATTAACTTATCTTGCGTTTTTCCGTTATAACATAATGAGAGGTTAATTGTTCCTTTTAAATACCTCATAACTTGCTTAGTTGCTCTCCAATGTATATCTGATGGGTTGTTCGCAAATCGAGCAAGTTTGCCCACTATATAAGCAATATCCGGTCTTGATATTTGAGCAATATAGTTCAGACATCCAATTGCCTCTCGATAGGGGTATCTCTTCTCAGTGACGGCTTCTTCTTCTTTCAGCTCTGACAGATTGATTGAACTATTCACTGGTGATGACACCGTTTTGCAATCTTCCATGCCAAAACGACGTAACACTCGAGATATGTACCCTTGTTGATTAATGCTGATAGTTTTCATTTTTCTATCCCGCTTAATCTCCATGCCAACGTAACAAGATGGCTCACCACAAGTAATTTCAAATTTCCTTTTTAACGCGGAAATGAAAAACTCCAGTGATTTCTTCCTTTTACAGGCTATCAGTCCATCATCAACGAACAGACATAGAATCATCCATTCATCTGTATCTTCATTTTTCATAAAAATGCATGGATCTGAATCCGACTGTATTAAACCATATTCTGCCGCAAAATCATTGAAAGTGTCATTCCAGTTTCTAGATGCCTGTTTAAGTCCATACAGGCTTATCTTCAGACGACAAACTCGATTTGTTCCATCTTCATACCCCTCTGGTTGATGCATGTAGATGCTTTCTTCAAGTGGACCGTTGAGGAATGCCGTTTTAATATCGAATTGTACGATATCCATATCAAATTTAGCTGCTATTGCTAAAACGGTTCTTACGGACTCGTAACGCACTACAGGAGAGAATGTTTCAAAATAGTCAACTCCTTTCGTTTGGTTAAAACCTCGAGCAACTAACCTTGCTTTGTAGCGCTCAATAACTCCATTAGGTTTCAATTTGGATTTAAAAACCCATTTACACGAGACCGCAGACCGATCCTTCGGCAATTCTTCCAATTCCCATGCTTGATTCTTGCTCAATGACGACATCTCTTCATCCATGGCTTTCTTCCAAAGATGTGCATCTTCTCTACTTATTGCATCTTCATACGAGACTGGATCCATTGATACTTTCATCGCAGCTATGTATGCTGATTTATTTGATTTACTTCTTAGTTCTCTATCCGTCGCAGGTACTGGTTTCTGGAAATTCTTCGAACCTACTGGTCGTCCTTTCTTTTTCTCTCTTGATCCTGTTTCTTCATCGGCGTTGTCTATTTTCTGCTCCGAATCATCATCCACGTTTG
This sequence comes from Temnothorax curvispinosus, assembly GCF_003070985.1. Classification (NCBI taxonomy): domain Eukaryota; kingdom Metazoa; phylum Arthropoda; class Insecta; order Hymenoptera; family Formicidae; genus Temnothorax; species Temnothorax curvispinosus. The sequence goes on from NW_020221183.1 coordinate 3,825, forward strand.
TTTCATCTTCATCCTTTTCTGCAATTGACGGTTCTTCATATACCTCCTCTGGTTCATCAGCTGGTATGGGAAATAAAACTTGATCCCTGTCCATTTCGTCCTGAATCACGACATCAGAGACTCTTTCTACAATCTTTTTGACAGGATCAAAAACTCGATATACTTTATCGGTTAAACGATCGTATCCGACAAAGATTGCTTTTCTTGACTTCGGATCCATTTTCCGTCTCATCGTATTTGGAATATGTACAAAAGCCTTTGCACCAAAGACTCTTAAATGAGAAACATCAGGCTTTCTACCATACCATTCGCTATATGGCGTTGTGTTCAATATTCCTCGATTCGGAACTCGATTTCTTAGATATGCTGCCGTGCCAATAGCTTCCGTCCAGAGTAGATGACAATCCGTTCTTGATAAATTGGTATTAAACAGCATGGATCGAGCAGTATCACATAAAGTTCTATTTTCCCGTTCTGCCATTCCATTACATTGTTTGACATTTGGTGGTGACAGTTCATGAATAATGCCCATTGACTTAAGAACTTCTCTTACGTTTTCATTGACGTACTCTGTTCCATTGTCCGTCCTCAGAGAAATTGCCTTTCTTCCTGTTTCTCTCTCCGCGTCGATGAAGAACTGCTTTAATATACTTGACACCTCATCCTTCGTCTTCATGAAGAAAACTCGGCGATATCCAGATGCTTCGTCTTTCATCGTGAGGAAATATCTGCATTTATTCCATGACACCACTCCGATATGGCACACGTCAGAATGAAATCGTTGGCCAGGCAAACAATCTCGCTTTTCTCGATTGGGATGTCGACTTATTGTTTGCTTACCATAATAACACGATTCACAATCGTTCTTATCTGAAAAAGTTACTTCAAGACCTTCTGTTAAATCATTTTTATACATTGCTCGTATTACTGTATCACTTACGTGTCCCAATCGTTGATGCCATAATCCAACTGACCGAGCTACATTTGCAGAAATCAATGGTGGCTTGACTCGAATATAAGGAATGTATTGATTTCCAATCCTTTCTCCACCTATCATGGTTTGTCGCCCCTTACTTAATCGCATGATTCCATTTCCGTGATAAAAACTATATCCTTTATTTATTTCCATGAACGTTGTCGAAAATAAGGATGCAGCGCCCATCTCTTTCGCATAATACACATTTTCCCACGTACGTTTCTCCCATCTCTTGCCATCATTTGATTTTTCAACAGCGATGTTGCCTATATGGGTTGCCTGTAAAGATTTACCATTTGCGACATTTAATATCAACGGTGTATTGAGCTTACGTAACGACGAAAACCATTCCATGTTTCCTGTCAAATGAACGCTTGCTCCCGAATCTGCAAGAATTTTATTTTCTTCGTTTATCTTGAAGGCTGACGATGCTGACAGACCAGTTTCTTCTTTTTGATCCTTTGATTTCTCATTTGTCTTCTTTTCTTCAGATGACGCCGATTTCTCCAACTTCGACCAACAATCTTTTTGCAAGTGTCCCTTTTTGTCACACTTGTGACATTTTCCTTGAAATCTCTTGTTTATCGTCTTCTTTGCTTGATTACTTCCTGGTTTCGATTGAGCCTTAAAAACTTCACGCGATGTGTCAATTGAACGCTCAGTAATGCTTCTCTCCACATTCGTGAGCTTTTCCAGAAAAGATTCCAGTGATATATCTTCTGATAAAAGTGACCAGCTTGTGACGAAATTATCAAATTCTTTTGGTAGACAGCCAAGGATTTTTGCCATCATGAGTTTTTCATTGAAATTTTTTCCAAAGTCGTCAGATTCTAACGCTTCGATTTGACGAGCGATAACCTTAAGCCCTGCTACGAACGTACCGACCGTACTATCCGGTTTCCATGAGTAACTAAAGAATTCACGCAGTAATTCCAAAAGAACATTTAATGTTTTCGGTTCATTAATAGCTTTAATTCTTTTTAAAATGTCCGCTGACGATTCACAATCACATACTTGATCAAATGTCGTATCATCTAGCGTTGACCGAATGATCGAACGAGCTTTACTATCTTTCGCTTTCCATTCTTCTATTTCTTTCCTATTCGTTGTGGTGTCACTCGCATCTCTTATCTCTCGTGGTTTGTCTGCAATTCCACTGGCGATTTCCCATATTCGGTGACTTTCTAACGCATCCCGAATCTCAATCTTCCAGCGGTTGTATGATGCCTTTGAAAGCTTCGTCACTCGAATTTCTCGACTAAAACTTTCTTCTGCCATTTTCTTCAGATAACCACGGAAACAAATACGCTTGTTCTTTACGAACACTCACTGTATCGTCTCTCTCTCTCTTAACCTCAACACAGTTCGCACCGACGAGACGAACAGCGCTTAAGTCTCATAATCTGATGGAAAAGAACTCGATAGGCTTTGTTTGTTGGAAAAGCATATACATATATATTTTAGTATAAACAATAAGATACACTCGTGAATAATTAAAGAATACCACGTGAACTGCGTGAGCGGGCTTACTTGCGACTTTAACCAAAAACTAAGAGACAGCGATCCGCCTCGCACGCTCGTATGCTCAGGTCTACCAATCAGAAGAAAAATAAAAGTGCATGAAAACGTACTCTAATCTGAGTCCAACCAATAACTAAGCGTCTTGAACATGTCAATTTCAACAGAATCAGTATTGAATATTATATAATGTTATTTAATATAACATCATTTTCTTTTTATATTTATTGGTTTTTGCCTAATTATTTCAGTTAAGTACTGAAGTATTACATAAATATATATATATATATATGTATATATATGTATATATATTTTATTACTTTGTATATAATAAAATATATTTACTTAATGCTGCAGTAATTGAAATAATTAGGCAAAAAACGATAAATACTAAAGTAAAATAATGTTGTATTCAAAAACATTATGTAATTTTCAATACCAATTCTCACTCGATTTCATTCTTTTTTTAATAGTTTGCACATCTACTATAATTACGTATTATTGTAATAAACTTACCAATCTTCTTCGTTCGTTATAAATGTAGAAATGAAATTCACAAAAGGCAAAACGTTGCGTCAGCAACGTTTCAAAACCATTTCAGGACGACACACGAGACACGTATCCGTGTACGTCCGTGCAAAATAAATAGGGGAAACGCCGATCGTCGACTCTGAAAAATATGATAACAAGAGTGACATTAATATTTGTACAGATTCTCACTCGATTTTATTCCTTTCGCAAATGCTACAATGTTAATGAAAATATACCATATTCTGTATTGTCTTTCAAAGTTCGGGGCTAAATTTGAGATTGATTTACAATTTAGATAAAAAGTTGTTTTTTGGAAAAGTAATAGTATAGTAACAATTATTTAGGTCGGTTCTACAATCAGTCGTGTGTCATAGTTGGATGTCGGAACGCAGCCGATGATTCAATGAGAGATTTTATTTTTCGAAAACGATTTTTATTTATTGGACCATCGGTTACGTTCCAACATTCGACTTCGACATACGACTAATCGTAGAACCAGCCTTACAAGTCACTGAATCTATGTCTTTTATACGTTCTATTAGATTTGCTATTTGTATATATTTCTTTGTCTTTGTATCCCTGGAGAATTAATATCGATGTTTTAAATATTTTCTGCATACTTTTCATTGGGACGGTGTCTCCAGAACATTCTTAAAAGACATTTTTAAAATATTACATTTGTATATATTTTTTAATTTTAATATTTTTATCGTTATTTAAAATAACAATGCATAATTCTAATATAATTTATACTAATTAATAATATATTATGTACAATATAATATGAAAATTATAAAACAGTATAATGATATCAACTAAAAATAAAATATAATAAAACTCTAAAAGTATACTCTCCCTCTGTCTCTCTCTTCAAATAATACTGATTAATATCATAACATTATTTAACAGATATATAATGAAACGACATTTGCCCAGAAAAGACATTGCACATCTATCAAAACGTCGCTTGCGTCAATTAGCTGCACAAGAATCAGAACTTATATATGATAGTTTCATAAATACGACTGTATCATCACATAGTGATAATGATGAAAAATCAGAATATTTAAAAAAGGATTCTACAACGTATTCACATACAATACATAAACGTAAACAAACACATGCAATTGAAAATGGCACTATTAATGAAGAAAATGAGAATAATATATTTGCAGCATATGAAAATGACGAATGTCGACAGTTAAACGAATCGGATTCAGAACAATCTTCTATAAACATTTCTTGTGACTCAATACCTCATGTGGCATCTAAAAATGTAAATACAACAAATAGCGATTTTAAAGATATCCTTGCTGTCTGGGCTACAGAGCATCAAGTCTCACATACTGCTCTGAGAGCATTACTTCAAAGATTAAAACAACACTCTTGTTTTTCAAAATTGTCGATAGATGCACGATCACTTCTAAGAACACCGAGACAACAAGAGATACGCACAGTAACACCGGGAATATATCACCATTTTGGATTACTTAAATCTGTATTAAATATATTGACATCCGTAAAGGATAATATTGATTGTGTGAAAATAACTATCAATGTTGATGGATTACCATTGTCGAAATCGTCATCACAACAGTTCTGGCCCATATTAGGTTCAGTTCTTCCATATGATAATGTATTTGTAATTGGACTTTATCATGGATATGAAAAACCGACAAATGCCAATGATTTTTTGAAGCAATTTGTTGACGAGGCTAAAGATATGTGCGAAAACGGTGTTACCATCAATGGTCGTAATATAAATTGCAGACTTGAGGCTTTAATTTGTGATACTCCAGCGAAATCATTCGTTCTGTGTGTAAAGGGACATTCCGGTTATTCCAGCTGTACTAAGTGTCAAACAGAAGGAGAATATGTAGGAAACCGAATATGTTTCCCACAAATCGATGCACCACCTAGAACAGATGACAATTTCATTCGAAAGACTGACGATAATTATCACAAGCCAGATATCACCTGCAGTTTGTTAGAAATACCACATTTTAAGCCTGTTACCAATGTTCCCTTAGATCCTATGCACTTGGTGTTTTTAGGAATTATACGCAAATTAATATATTTATGGCTTTCTGGAAAATTGGATTATCGACTACAAAATAGAGCTGTTGAAGAAATTTCTACACGTTTAATAACACTGTTAAAGCCTGCAATACCTGTAGAATTTGCAAGAAAGCCACGAGCACTGAATTGTGTGAAATTATGGAAAGCTACAGAATATCGACTGATATTATTATACACGGGTCCACTGGCTTTTAAATCTATATTTAAAAAAAACGTATATATCAACTTTATGACGTTACATGTGATTATTCGCATTTTTTCTTCACCAGATTTAAATGAATACATAAATTATGCGCAAGAATTGATAGTTTTCTTTATTGAAACATTTAAGAAAGTATATGGTATTGAGAATATGTCACATAATATTCACAGTTTTGTACATCTTGTTGATGACGTCAAAAGATTTGGACCGCTTGACAACTTCACTGCATTTAAATTTGAAAATTATATGAAAACATTGAAAAAATATATTAGGAAAACAGAGAGACCTTTACAACAAGTTGTGCGGAGATATTTTGAACAAGAAATAAACTCGGATTTATCATTATCAACTTCTCTTTCATCACATTCTGTTTTGGTACATCCTTTAACAAATTTGCATTATGATGGTCCACTTGTTTCCAATTGTAACAATCCACAATATAAAATTGTGAAGTATAAAGGAATTACATTGAAAGCTGGGACACTCGCCGATAGTTGTTGCGGCTTAAATTGTGGTGCCATTGTATGTATAGAAAATATAGCACACTGTTCAAAGCGAAATATTCCAGTCATTATAGGTCGCGAATTTTTAGAAAAAAAACGACCTATACAATATTCCTTGTCCATCATCATTACTTGGAATTTATAGTGTGCACTCATGCTCAGAATTGAAATCGTGGCCATTAAAAAATGTTATTAGAAAATATGTGAAATTGCCGCATAAAAATGACAAATATGCAGTTTTTCCATTAATACATAACAAAATTTAACATGTATTGAAGCAGAATGGCTGGCACGTTGAAGATGTACGCAGTCGTTGAATTTGAAGATGGACTCTCAGTAGTTCCAAAGAATTGGTTGACTGAAGATTCGACGGAAGCTTTTTGGCCTATGTACACTAGTACTGCAAGACACAACAAAGCAGTTAAACGTGCGGCGGAGCCGGAATCTACATGGTCAAAATGTTCCATCCGAAAAATATATGGGACATATTGTAAGTAATATTATATTTGTTTCTAAAATATGTGTATTATTATTTGTTTTCCACATACAACATTAATGTTTGTTGATGTATTTTAATAATTATAGGACAATGGTACATGTTTTCATTCTTATTATGTTATTTTGTTGCAGTGAGTTATGACGTGGCAAGACAAAAGTTGAAACGAGCCGAAGAAGAGTCTGATCTTACATCAAATACCGAGAAAGATGAATGTCGTAAGAAATCAAGGAAAAATAGAGCCAAAAAAGATAGGAACTCATCAATGAGCAGCAATGATAATGAACTGTCAGATGACAGTATATGTGAGAATATCCCAAAAGCACCGAATAAGTTATCAAACGAAGTTACACATTGGACAAAAACCAAAAATGCACAAAAAAGTAAGAACTTTATAAAGCACTAGCTTAAGCTTGACGGCGTTGCCGAGGAATCGAAATTCCTCGACGGCGTTGCCGAGGAAATTACATTGTTTCATTACTTTTAGATCCACCACGTGGTGTTAATTCTGGCCGCATTAAACCCGGAGGGTCTAGGAATCATCAAACACAAGAAGAAGAAGTAGACGACCCAGTATATATTCAAAGAGATAAGCGAGATTATGAAGATAATGATGTTCAATCAAGTTCGAATTTGACCTCTAATAAAGGTCAATATATAAGTAATTTTTATTTTACTTTATATTGTACAATTATTCATAAGTTTATATAATATACATAACGTTATTCTGTGCAATTTATTTTGCAACAATTTTTTGTGATCTTTTTTTAACTAAGAATAATGTTTTTAACTATAGAATAATATTTCAGCAATGTATTGTTGTATGATTTTCAGGTTTTGACGACAGATCATATGATAACAGACAGAGTACAAAGAAAATGGAAAATACTGCATCAAACAAACACTACAATGGAGGAAAAAACGATTTTCGTAAGTATAATTTTTATTGAAATAAGATTTATCTATGGCTACGTTCAGCGGAAAAGCAGCTCAGTGAGCGCTCAGTGAGTTACTTTTTTCGCTGAACGCAGCCTATCTATCTAAAAACGGTATAAACAATATATACAATGGTTGTTTCCTTACTTTTAGGTCCACCAAGTGTTGTTAGTTCTGGCCGCATTAGACCCGGAGGGTCTAGGAATCATCAAACACAAGAAAAAGAAGTAGACGACCCAGTATATATTCAAAGAGATAAGCGAGATTATGAAGATGATGGTCTATCAAGTTCGAGCTTGACCTCTAAAGGTTAGTATACAAGTAATTTTTATTTTACTTTTATATTTTACAATTATTCATAAGTTTATATAATGTACATAACGTTATTCTGTGCAATTTATTTTGCAACAATTTTTTGTGATATCTGTTTTAACTTAGTGAAAACAACCTGCTCTCATTTAATATAATTTAATTTTAATCGTGCATTTATATTCCTGTACAGGGTGACTGTCATCTTGACGTCAAACAGATGTCAAAATGACAGTTAAAATCACCATTATGGTATGGGACGTTATGCAGTAATATTGCCATCATTTTAATCATTCATTTTGACATACTTCTCATCAATTTGATGTCACTTTGACATTATTTTGACTAGGTTGTTTTTACTGGTTCTTTTTATATTTTTAATCTAGTATTTGTAGTTGTATATGTAGGTAAATGTGAGATCAATGTGTTAAAATTGTATTGAAATAGTAATGGTAATATTATTTTTTATTGCATTTAGATTCACGAAATAAAAATGTTTTGAAGGATGAAGAATCATGTGATGATGACGATAATGATAATGTTAATACTTTAGTAATGTCATTAACAGGAAAGAAGACTAAAGTACTAGGACCAAATTACAATTTTAAACTAAGTAAGTATGCAAATAGTTTTTATTTTACTTACGATTATTATATATATTAGAGTTGTAATGTTATTTATTATAAAAAAATTTTGCGTTTTATTTTTTTATTTGTAGTTCAATCAGCTTACATTTTTTCATATTTTTAATCTGTAGAATTTTTGAAAATGTTATCTTTTCTTTTCATACATAAATGAAATCTGTTTCGAATGTTTTTTAGAATCAAATGATCCTACACTATATTTAATTCGAAAAGTAACGGAAATAGCCACAAGCATGACCAACATACTCACGGCCATACAAAATATTGAACGGCGCGTTGGCACACTTTCAACTGGTACTTTCGAAACGGAAGAAAGACAAAAAATTGATATTTTTAAAGATCTGCCATTGAAGGATGAAAACGATCTTGAAGCGATGGAGACAAAATTAAAAAATAACGCATCTTATTGAAGTGAAATGGTAAGTAAGTCAAATGTCTACTTTTTAATATTATAAAATTTCCATACATTCTATACTTTGTACGTTTTTTTTATTGTTTCAAATATTTACAAATATTTTAAACGACACAACTGGCATTTGTATTATGTGAAAACATGAAAACATCATGTTTGCGACTGATGAAACTAATGGTTTCTAATGACCTGGCGATTAAGTACAGTTGGTACGGTGCAAAAAAGAAACTAATATTTTCCAAATAAGAAATTTGTAAAATAAATATAAGTAAGTAAAATATTTAAAAACAATTTGTATTTTTTTTATTAATGAATGCTATAATTATTGCTGTAAAAGTTGAAAGATATGTTCCTAAATATTTTCTAATAATTTATTAATTTATTAAATAATATAAACATTTATCAATACTGATATATTAAAGTATCTTATTTTGTGTATATTAGAGATAGAGCATATAATTATTTGTAACTGAATTTAAATTATTAATCTAATAATATTATACAAAAATTAAATTAGCATAGACATATTTGTTCTACTATTTAGAAATAATAAACAATAAAAATGTTATTTTTTCAGGTGTGATACGAAAATCATTTGTTAATGTGACAGACGACCAAATTTCAGCTCCGATTAAAGTATGGTTAGCCCATGCCAAGGAACGTATGACGAGAAACAAAGAGCAAGAAAAAGAAAACGTGCCTTTGGAAAATAACGTGCCTTTGGAAAACGGACGTTAGATTGTAAACGATGCAGTAATTAATATGAATATTTATCTTTTTGCGTAAGAGTCAGATCAGTTTAGTAGCAACATGTTTTCTTTCTTAAAAGTTTTATTTTTTAAATGTTGGTCTTTGCAATATTGTCGAGATGCTGTAACAACATGTTTTCTTTCTTAAAAGTTTTATTTTTGTAATGTTGGTCTTCTTTGCAATATTGTCGAGATGCTGTAGCAACATGTTTTCTTTCTTAAAAGTTTTATTTTTTAAATGTTGGTCTTCTTTGCAATATTGTCGAGATGCTGTAGCAACATGTTTTCTTTCTTAAAAGTTTTATTTTTTAAATGTTGGTCTGCAATATTAGTTTTCCGTGTATAGGAATTAAGTGGAAGTGATTGATGGTATGGATGATATAGGATAGAGATGGACGATATTTTCATTCATGATGCGTATCGATACGATACTTTCAGACTGTATCACCCATCTCTAGTATAGAATAAACAAAATAATTACTTACGCGACGTAAATGATTATATAGTTTTCCAGATAAATATGTTAATAATTACTCTTAGTTATTTAGAGAGAATCCGAAGGTCATTGCCTCACTGTGCCAGTATCATCAATGCAATTCTGCCGTAGTGACACACTGCCTGCGTTGGTCCAGTTTTGCATAGAGAACTTATTTAATATTGTTTAGCGTAATGCAAAAATCTTTAATTTTGTGTTATATGTAGATAATCGCGTTAGCAAAATATTAAGTATTATTTCGGATAGGTATTATCCTCGTAAAGAAAGTTTCATATTAGGAAATAAGAACCTTTAGTTAAGCGTATGTCACACGCAATCAATTTTACACTGACCGTTGAACGCTTATTTTTCTTACGTCTTACGTTTTTCAGCTAATGCACAACAAGCTGATATACTTACATTTAGAATTACTCACATTTAGATTATCGGAGCATTTAAAACGTCGTAGGAGCAGCTTATTTGTTTACTTTTCTAAACGCGAGATACATTCCATTTATCCTCCTGTTTCGCATGCTGCTTCTCGTTCCCGTAAAACAGATTGCGTGCGACGACGAAGTGTTTGGCTCGCATACGTTGGAGTCAATTTGTGATACCAATTGTGTATTTGTGCAATACGTACCAACAGCTCAACAAATTTTGCTTCGTTTTCTCGTTTTGTAATAGGTATGTTTCGTCGAGAGGCTGACATGTAGTCACGTCTTCAATAGTGACGGCGGAAAGGATTATATATAATATGCGCTGTCGTGCGAATAAGTGTCATATTGTCTATAGAGGAGGATGTTTCAATGCTATGCTCACCGATATTACGTCTCTATTAGTTCTCTATATATACAGAATATCCCATAATGTTTTTTTTTCTTGAAAAATATATATTATGTACAGACATGTGCACATATACGTATGTAACATAATATATATATATATATATATATACAGGGTGTCCGCAAAATCGCCTACTCCACTTCGGAAGGTGATTCGGGACCCAAAAACAAGCAAAAAAGTTCATACAAACATAGGTCCGGAAATGAGCCGTTTCCGAGTTATAGCCACTTTTATGTTCAAAAATCGTAATTTAGAATCCGCTTGGCATCCCTCTCTCTTAATTATTTCTTAAAGTAAAAATTTTTATTTTTTAATATTTTTAATTTTTTTAATTTTAATTTTTTTATTTTTTTTAATTTTTCAATATTTGTAAATACGATTACATTATTTTTAAAAGAAATCAGTTGTTTTTACGGCTATTCAAAATCAGTTGTTTTCACGGCTACTTGAAATCAGTTGTTTTCACGCCTATTCAAAATCGGTAAGTAAATCACGGCTTTTCAATAAGTTTCAAATTATTATTTAACAACACCTTACTTTTAGGTTGTATCTAATCTTTCCGTATTCATCAATGGATCGTTTAAGTTTTAATGAATTAGCTGATATGCATCTTATGTATGGTCTTGCTCAAAGTAATGCTCCCGAGGCAAGAAGATTATACATCCAGTGTTTACCAAATCGAGATGTACCGGGAATAGCGTCTTTTCGAAATGTAGACAGAAACTTGAGAGAATTTGGTAATTGTAATTAAAAAAAATTGAAAATAAAAATTTACGATTTTTGAACATAAAAGTGGCTATAACTTGGAAACGGCTCATTTCCGGACTTATGTTTGTATGAACTTTTTTGCTTGTTTTTGGGTCCCGAATCACCTCCCGAAGTGGAGTAGGCGATTTTTCGGACACCCTGTATATATATATATATATTCTTTGCATATATATATGTTACAAATTTTCATTTCTTCTTTTTAACTTCCCAAACTGATTAGACAATTATAATTTCTCACCCCTTACATAATAATTTTTAGTGACTAGCCGGAGTCGCAAGAGTTTATCCCTGAAAATAAAGAAAAAATACGTACGTAGCAGGCGAGCTCGCGTCGTTGAGCGACAGCTTTTCCAGGCGCATCGAGAACATTTTAACTGCCACCATCTTCCACAATTTTCCCTTCCCCCGCGTTCACTCGCGTATAAAATTTTTCCCTACACCCCCGATTCCTCTCCCTGTTCCGGACCGTCCTATTCCCCGGTTCCTTCCGAGGAACTCAACCAGTTCCCCTATCCGGAGCTCCCACACTCCCCCATCCCTTTTTACCTACGCGACGATTACCGCGAAAGAACACCCTCTCCTGCGTTCTCCACCTCGAGCGTGGAGATTCTTTGCGAAATACCCTGGTTCCTTTTCAATAGACCCACTTCTCCCACGTTCTCCACCTCGAGCGTGGAGATCATTCCCAAAGTTATTTTAATAGATTGATTTTAGTAATAGAATAAAACACATAATGATTAATTAAAAATAAAAATGTTAACATAGAAATACAAGTATAACCACCTTTCGCACATACACACACGCACTCGTGACGTACACCCTTCTCTTTTTCTTTGTGTTTTTTGAATTATAAATGTACTAACCGGGCAGGAGATCATATTAAATGTCGAAGCATCCCCTCAGTAATCCTGTTCGATGACCTCCGAGCCAATGTAACACCCGCGTATTCTCCATACACATATACACACACCACACTAGATCTGTACCATTTGCGTTTTGTTTTTATGTTTTTCTATATACATATAAATGTAACTGGCTCATTAATTTTCATCATTTATATAATAAATAATTGTAATGTTTTTAATTTCTGAAATTAATGTCTAATTATTTAATTTAACACCTCGTCACCAACCTCCCCCGCTCGCAAAATTTTACACGGTCCGATCCCAGGTAATAGGGATTGCATAATCCTTGACCTAAAACAGGATTGACGATCGCATGGCTCGCAGTAGGCGTAATAGCGTCCTTTCGGACGTTGACCCTTGACTGGAGCCTTCCCAAAAGTGAGTTTGACTCGAGGCACGCGTTTACTCGCGCAACCCAAGATAACCTTTAAGAATTCAGTTACGTCCTTCCTTACCCCGTCCCCTCTGGGTGGCCTTTCCTTCGCTTCTCAGTTTTCCTTTTCACTGAGACTCCCGGGGTTTGGACGTAACAGTACTGAAGTTAATTCTGATTCATGTGATAAATAGTAAATACATAAATGTAGACAAGTGTTTTTTATATATGCATTTATAAATTATTAATAAATGTAAAAAAATGTGAATTAAATGTAAAATAAATGTGAATTCAATGTAAAATAAAATTATAATTATAAACTATAAAATAGATATAAATATAAAATAAAAATAATAAAGCAACTATAATTTTTATAAATTGATATATAAAATATCCTAGACATATTCTAAAGACGTTATAAACTTGATTAATCTCTTTGGGGAATTTTTCGGATTCAACAGAATTTTCCGCGCCATTTTCATCGCGCGCCACGCGTACCGACTCGCTCGTATTTCGTCTTTCGTTCTCCTTTCCCTTTTCCGTCCCCTCTCCGTCCCCTCTCCTCCCTAGCGGCAGAAACTCAGCAGCGAGCGTATCGATCGGACGTTTTCTTGTGCGAGAGTGATTGTAAGACAGAAATAAACTGTTATAAAATCAAAAGACTCAGTGTTCAGTGTCTTGACCGCGTCGCCCCAGGATTAATTAACCGGTGTGCACACGCGGGAGCCGGGAGCGTCCAAGCTCACACCGTCCAGCACAAGGCGGATGGATATACAACAGTATGTATACATCTTTAGTACGTATTTAAGGCTACAACTACATGTTCATCGTAAGCAGTCGTAACGCTCGTCATAATCGCTATCGTAAGCTCATCGTATGAGTTGATTCAGCTTGAACATTTTACAATTACGACGCTTGTCTGGCGTTACAACCTAACCTTGCAACCGCATGCCCCGTGTCGACCAACCGACGGGAATAATGACGGTGGCGCCGCAGGTAGCGACGCCAGACGAGAGGGACGAGCTGGACGAGGAGTTCCGGAGCAGATCGTCGGGAGAGGAAACTCCGGAGAACGGGGAAGATGCCCCGGCCAAGGCCAGCCCTCCCATAGCGCTCCGAGGACGGATCTCGATAGGGAGCCCAAGCCCCATGACTTTCTTTTGTTCTCCCGTTAGCAACGTGTAATTATATTTATTTTGCGTTATTTTGATCTGTCCGGCGCGTTTAGATTTAAGGTTTGCGACAGCGGTCGCCGAGCAGCGGCTCACTTTATTAAAAACTTACATTTGTTTCCTTCCCGATCCAATTTTGATTTGTTTTGATTAGCGGCAATAAAGCACACGGCCCGACCTTAAATTATGATTTTTGTTTGATTAAGCGCATGGATCGCGGTAACGCGCGGAAAAGTACGGCGGCCGAGCCACACACAATCTTCAACGCGGTCACTAAGCACCGAACCCGGAAAAGTTACGCGAGGAACAGCGACGCGGTCCGAACCGCGGGGTCACCAAAGAGGTGACGAGCAAAAGAGCGGCGCGAAACGCTCACCGGATCGCGAGACAGCGCGTCAGGGTCACTAGGTGGTAGAACCGTGCGTGCCGCGAAAATAATAGCGACGCGGTCCAAACCGGGAAGTCACGAAATAGGTGACCAGCGAAAGAGCGGCGCGATACGCTCACCGGATCGTGAGTTAGCGCGACAGGGTACCGAGGTAGTAGAACCGTGCATGCCGCGGAAAATTTAGCGACGTGATCCGAACCGCGAGGCCGAAAAATAGAGGACCGGCCGAAGAGCGACGCGATACGGCCACCAGGAGGCCAGATAAATAACCAAGCGTCATCCGCGGGAAAAACCCAGCGGGTCACACCCAGCGGGACCTGGGACACCCAAGGAACAGGTCGCCGTCAAGATCGGATCACCCGAACGCGAGATACAGCGACATGTCGCCCAAACTCGATACCCGGACGTCGTCCACAAGGACTGAGCCCGAAATCAGGGTAGTAGGGACCACGAAAGCGAGACCCGGGGGTCGCCGTCAACGGCGGACGTCGCGATCGCGACCTAGACATCTTCCTCGAGAAGTTGACCCGGGGTCACCCAAAGTGAGGTAGGAGAAGACGTGCGCACGAGTCGGCGTCGTCAAAGGGTAAAAATTACGAGTGGTGGAAAACCACTGTCCGGGGATTGATTCAGGGTGTCGCGTACATGGTACTACCAGTGGAAATTTCCACCGCGCACACCTGGTACCGCCAGAAGTTGTCAACACCTATTGTAACTGCGTAGCGGCGAACATCTGGCGCGCACCTGTAGATCCGAAAGTCGTAAACACCTATTGTTAACGCGGAGAACGGAAAATTACCGCGAGGAGAAAACGGCCGAGAACCCCATGGTGGGGGTAACTCACCGTAGGTAGGGAGCCCGAGAGAGGAATATTCTTCGAGGCAGTCTGTCGTGGGCGCTCGTAGGTATAACTTCTGTCTCGCGCGTATATCTCGGCGTGTCGTTCGAATTATCGCGATTACGTACCGAATTACGAATTTAACGTACCACAGCGCCCGAAACAAACGGCAACGCCCGCGAAACGCGTTACTCGTCGCCGATACGAAAGGCGAAAGGTTTTGACGTACCGTAAACGAAAACTTCGCACTTTGCGAGACGTGCGACCGCCATCTTGTGCGGGAACAACAATTGTGAACAACCATCTGTGTGAATCGACAATCACGAATAAATGGAAAAATCATTTGTGATAATAAATACGTAGTTCACGATTTCTTACCTTCTACTTACCTGATCAAGCGGAGTGTCGCGCCATCTTGCGAAGAAGGCCATCCGGATCGTAAATTATCATCGGGTCTGCTTCGGAGGAGGTCATAGATGAGGACCCCGTGGCGGAAATCTAAAAAGAAACGGCATTAATCATAGTTCTGACGACAGTTCTCACAGTGACGCGGTATCTTCTATACGCGGTGATCCTGGACGGCGGTGACAGCGGTGATCCATGACATCGGCGATGGTGATGACCGCGTGTAACGAAAACCTAAAAATAAAAGAGAATTAGGTAGTTATTTGAACTTTTAATGTTGGGACTTAGCCGATCAAGCGGGTGTCGCGCCATCTTGGCTCCACGTTGACACAGCCTGATGATTGATAGCGGATATCCGAGGGGAGCCGACGCAGATGAAGACCCCGTGGCGGGAATCTAAAAATTAGAAAGGATTAGGGAATTATTGAACACGTACTTACCTGATCAAGCGGGTGTCGCTCAATCTCCGAACCTGGGCGACTTCGGGAGGCGATTAATATCAAGTCCCTAATAACAGGCGATGGTGAAGAGGACCCCGTGGCGGGATTCTGAAAATTGAATTATTTAAACAAATTGAGGAACCATATAGTCATTCACGTTAAAGATACTTACCTTCTCGGTAGAAATAGGGCAAACCGAGTGGCGACCGATGACCTATAGGACAAATTAGCGTCTCCCGTAGCCCGATTATGTATCGTTCGGTTACAACCTAACCTTGGGACCGTACACTAAAGTGCCCGTTCCCCAGGCGAGTCGGGATTCTTCCGCCGAGACGATAGTCATGTCCCAGGAACCCGAGCGAGCCGAGAGGGACTGCAGAGAGCAGAAGGTGCAGCAGGGGCAACCCGAAAGTGCCGGACAACAGATACAGCAAACTCATCCGAGTTTGACCGACCCATTGGTGGACCAATCGGTGCCACCCGATTTTGACCGCATTGCAGACGAGGAGGTAGCGAGGCTGCTAACCGGGGGCATTACGCCCATATGAGAAACGGCATCGCCAGGGTCTCAAATATTCTCTACCGAGGTGCAGAGGGAGCAGTCGGGGAGCAGACCAGGGGACGAGAGCCAGCAGATGGAAGCGGAGGAGGTGCAGTGCTCGCAGAGTTATACAGAGTTGTAAAGGTATGCGCGTCTGAAAAACTTATATTTTTATTAACTTAGATATTGTGTGTTTTGTGATTTTTAATATTTTGATTTGTTTTTATTCGAGTATATTCAAGCGTAGAACGCGCATAATGTTTGATCGAGTCATTCAATTTATTTTATATTATTATTTTATTCATTAGAATTTAGAGCACACCGAGTGCTACACTTTTATTAATTTTAGACATCCATACGTGGATTGCGGCGAGGCAAAGTGCCACTGCGTTACACTTATTACACTTTTATAGTTTTAACAACACACACAGCGAACACATTTGTTACACATTGAACATAGAACAATAAAGACGATTGACACAAAAGACATTGAAAACCCACCTTAAACTTACCTGTTAACAATTAATAAACGATCCAAGATGGATTCAGACATTTTCGTATAGTAGTATTAGCTTTTATATTCATTGTTTTTGCCATTTCATTAACTTGCATATTATTATTAGTTTATTCACAGAGATCAATTTCAGAACCGTATTTTACACGCCATAGAGCACATAAAAATATCAACAATGCAGTTTACAACGTACGCGATAGTTTCCATAGTTATCTTTTTACCAATGATACTCAATTTCCCTGATCCAAACTTAGTATGCACGCTATTTATCTTTTTTACACTTTACATCGTGATTTTAAACAATCCGGGGGATCACGAAGGGAATTGATGTACCTACACTTCAAACGTTACACTTTATTACACTTTTTGAACTTAGACACCAGACAAACACGTTTACGATACAGACGGACGAAAAGAGTGTTACACCTTTTACACTTTTCTACACTTTCCGTATAAACGACTTAATCATAGGTCTGCGGAACGAGCCAGCGCGAGCTCTACACTTTCATTACACTTTTCTACACTTTCCGTGCAAATAACTTAGTTTTAGGTCTGCGGAACGAGCGAGAGCAAACTCTACACTTATATTACACTTTTGATACATTTTATTACACTTTGCTACACTTTAGGGTAAAATCTTAATATTTTGTCATAATCTTATTAATTACAACGAACTAGAGAGAGAACGGCCAAAATGGAGCTATTCCAGGTCAAAACTTATTACCTTTTACATTTGATATTATTTTCGTATATTTTACTTACACTTTTCTACACTTTAGTGTTCTCTCCACACTTTTGTCAGGCTTAGAGCCAAATTAACTTCATATGCATGATTTCATTATTATTTTGATATTCCCTGTCGATTTTAAGTTTGATTATTATTATTCTCATGTACGCGCGATAGAATTAAGTTGACGCGATACTTACCTTATATACTTACCGTATTTACACCAAAAGGTGCAAGCTTGAGCATCGCCGATGCATTACATTACATTACGTTGGGACGATTCCTTCGATGAACCCGGGTACCTGTAAAAGAAAAGATATAATGACGGACGTAATGACCGTTCGTACTTACCTGGCTTCTATAGAATTCGTCCGTGTGACTTCTTCCGAGTCACTCGATACCGCTCGTGCGAATCGCCGCGGTGCAGCGACGCGAATCGGTTCACGCTTCGGCGATAGCCTTTTGCGACGTTGCACTGTAGGAGGAGAGCTACTCTCCAGGGTGTAGAAATAGAGTGCATGATAAACCGTCTCTACGCGCCGGTTACACTCGAAGTGTCGAAGGAGTCGTACCGCGCTACACCCGTAGGTACGACTAACCAATAGGAGGGCTTCGCGCCCAAACAGGCACACCGGCGCATGCGTTGCCTCAAAGTGGGGAGACTCGACCCGTTCCTCCTGGACAGTTCGTCGTGAAACTTTGATGCGGTTGCACGTTGCGGTGATCGCGAAACAAATCGAAGCCGACGTGGCTTATCCCGTTGACCGCTTGCGTTAACAGCGTGATAATAACGATTCGATACGCGATACGGGGTAACGATCCATTCGTGTAAGTCGACGTTTAGAATACACCCTCGGAAGGAGGATTAATCCCGAACACGGGATACGTTTGTAGAAGTGAAGGAACAATAAATTGTTATTTGTTTATAATAAAACGAGAGTGATTATATCTCGGCCCGATCATAATTCCTATCCGAGTTCCGTATATTACGCGACGCAACAACAGGGCGTGGCTGACGGCCTTGAACACGTCCGCGGCGTAGAAGACGGCGGCCATTGAGCTGGAAGGAAGCGAGGGGCATAGCAACAGCCAGAGGTTTCTGTATTTGAGCCTTAAAATACAGTGGCGACCGTATAATTCAGCCCAAGTA
>NW_020221184.1:0-4532 GCF_003070985.1 Temnothorax curvispinosus
TATAACGGCGAAAATTATACGCATGAGTTTTTCATCGTAGAAAATTTGGCGTACAACATCGTATTAGGAATCGACTTTCTGGTAAGATATAGAATGATGCTCGCATGTGACGAAGGAATAAATGTAAAGTTCCGTAAATCGATGAATCCAGTGATGAGTATGAATCTGTTGAAACGTGACGAAGCCGAACAACATTTGCAAGAAATACTCGATAAACATGCCGAACTATTCAACGGTCAAATCGGACGAGTCAATCATTACAAACACAAGATTGAAATGAAAGTAACGAGACCGTATAAACGGAAAACGTATCCGATTCCTGAAATACATATGGCCAAGGTCAGAGAATACATCAAAGACCTGGTTCGTAAAGGTATTATACGTAAACAGGCTACGCAGTACGTTAATCCACTGGTAGTCGTTATAAAGAAAAATGGGGACATACGATTGTGCTTAGATGCGCGAGAAATTAATAAATTAATGTCCAACGATCACGCACAACCACCTACTATCGAAGAAGTATTCCGAAGAATTGGAAAGAAGAAATATTTCACGACTTTGGATGTCAGTAATGCATTTTGGCAAATCCCGCTCGAAGAAGAATCTCAGCAGTACACAGGGTTTCTATTCGACGGGCAAACTTACGTATTCCAACGAATGCCGTTTGGACTGAAAACGTCAGGAGCATCATTTACGCGAGCTATAGATGACGCTTTAGGAGACCAGGAGTTTTTAATGACCTATCTCGATGATATCTTAATAGCGTCAGATACGCTCGAAGAGCATCTTTTCCATATTGAATGGGTGCTCACCCAGCTCGAGAAATACGGATTCAAGCTGAATAGAGATAAGTGTGAATTTCTTCGGGAAGAGATAAAATTTCTCGGACATACTTTCAACGAAATCAAAGCCGAGATCAATCAGGAGACGCGAATTGCAATAGCGAATTTCGAACGTCCAGTCAACAAGAAACAAGTTCAATCTTTTCTTGGTTTAGTGAATTGGGACCGAAGATTTATTAAAAATTTAGCGAGGATGACCAAACCGCTCGAACAGTTATTAAAGAAAGGACAGAAATTCGAGTGGACCAGCGAACGACAGCAAGCGTTTAATGAAATCAAGCAAGCGTTTCGAGAAGCACCCGATCTTTATTTGTTTCAACCGAATGCGAGATACGGTATCTACGTCGATGCGGCTAGATCCGGTTTAGGCGCGAGATTATATCAATATCAGCCTGGTTCGGAGGAGAGACAAACGATCGGATATGCGAGCCGTAGATTGAAAGGCGCAGAAATAAATTACACAATAACCGAATTAGAATGTCTAGCATTAGTATGGGCACTTAGAAAGTGGCACACCTTATTAATAGGACGCCACGTACGAGTTCATACAGATCATCAAGCATTGAAGTTTATGAGTACTTGCGTGCAGAATAACGCACGGATTGCCAGATGGTTTACCTTCATGCAAGAATTTGACTTGGAAATTGTCCATTTGCCCGGTAAGGAAAATGCAATCGCAGATGCTCTATCTCGAAAGGGTGCGCATGGAGATGCGACACAAGAAGTCAAGCGAATCAACATAATACGTGACGAGACCGAAAGGATGGACACATCAACGTGGATCGAAATGATTCAGCAAGCACAAGCTAACGACGAGGAGTTACAGGAAAAGGCGCGATTAAATCCCGATATGATATACGAACGCGATGGTATGTTACGTGTTAGGTATCCGGGGGGCGATAAAATAGCTTTACCACGTAAAATAACGTGGAAATTGACGCGCGAAGTGCATAAGTTGTTGGTTCATTTCGGAACAGACAAAGTACATGATTTTGTTAAACGATATTTCGATGGCTTAAATTTAGGTCGGATAGCGCGAGATGTGGTGGCATCGTGCGAAAATTGTCAGGCAACTAAGTATTACACGAGGCCGACAGTAGGCACCGAATATTATGATTTACCGGAAGCGCCGGGAGCAACACTATCGATGGATATATTCGGACCCTTGCCAGTAACACCACAAGGCGAAAGATACATATTGGTATTAATGGACCAGTTTTCGAAGTACGTTAAATTCTACCCCATAAAAGATCAAAAACTCGATACAATCTTAGAAAGGTTGGAGAACGGCTTTTTCAGGGAGATAGGGATTCCCGTGACAATATTAACAGATAATGGCGGACAATTTCTGACCGATCGATGGCGCGAATACGCGCGTGAGAAAGGGTTTCGCGTACGTAGAACATCCCCGTACAATCCGCAATCGAATCCTGTCGAACGGGTGATGCGTGAAATAGGGCGAATAATAAGAGCGTATGCGAGTCAAAGACACCACGCGTGGGGTCGTATAATCGATCGGGCGGAGAAGGTGATTAACCATACTACGCATTCGTCGCACGGATATACACCGTGTGAGCTTAATGACGGTGAGTCGAGGCATTTGCCTCTTGACCCAGCGCTAATTCCCCTTATCGACGGAAACGACCAATCTTGGGCTGACAAAGTCGAGACGGCAAGACAACGACTGGCCGATGCGGCGAGAAAAAGAAAGATCCAAGCGGACAAGCATGGCAGTATCGTGTCGGACAGGAGGTATGGATCAAGTTACACAGACGCTCCAACGCGAGTCGGCAACAAGCCAAGAAGATACATTTGATCTTTGAGGGACCATATCGTGTCCAAGCCATAATACGCCCGAACGCGTATTTGGTGGAGGACTTAGACGGACAGACGTTGGGCGTGTTTAACGCCAGACAATTAAAACCAAATCGACAAGCCAGATTGCGAGAGGACGACGATGACCTGGAGGACGACCGAATGGATCATCAATGTGGACAACGACATCCCGAAAATGACGGGGAGCCGAGCGACCAAGATCATGTGGATCGAGAAGAGCTCGACGAAGACCCGGCTAAAGACAACGACGAAACGGACGACATAGTCACTGAGTATGAGAGCGACGGTGACCAACTGCAAGAAGACGACGGTGATGCCGATGACGAAATCGACGACTTAAGTATGTCAAACCGAGAACGCGTGAGGTTGACCGAAGAACACGATTCGACCGACGCGGAGACGGAGGATACATATCCACCGGGGACATTCCGTTATAACGACAAAATATCGCCAAGGATGATGGAAGAGGAACCAATAGAGATCTCCGATGATGAAAATGAAGATCATCAAAGTGAAGAAAACGACAATGGGAATTATTACGTGCCAATTCCTGAAGACGAGTTTAACGATCTTCAAGGACACGAAAGATACGGAGAAGAAAGATGGAGAGGCATCTTAGACCAATTACTTCAGTCTGACAGTGAAGGAAATAATATCGGCGAAAATTGAAATCAAGATAGTCCGGAACCATATGAAATGCGAGAAACCACCGATGATGACGACATCGAACATTTACCAGAAGTAGCGTTCAACGCGTTACTCATGGATTGGAGTGATGAAGAAACAACGATAGAGTATCCTGAGTTCGCTGGGAAACACGGTTTAATCCAAATGGGCGAGCTGAGGGACGGAGAAAATTCAATGACAAAATCATTTCCCGAAGGTGACTTACCTAAAATACGAAATGGCATCGAGAATCTAACATCCAACGTAGAAGCCAATCCAGGAACAGCGGGGACATCCAACGAAGACCTGAAACAAAAAAAAGAATCATTAGTAAAAGGTGATTCTGAAAATACGGTACTTACCGAAGAGGATGGCGAAGAAGAAGATGACATCAATTCCCGAGAAGAATCCGACCAGGGAAGAAGAAAGGGATCCCACGGCGACCTGAAACAAGAAGAAAATACATTAGTACAAATCAAAACACGAGAAGACTTCGAATTTCAAGTTACGATTGAAGAAAAGCTGATACCACAAAGGGCAAATCGATTCCACCAATCAGGGATGACGGGGAGCGACGATTCAAAGAAATCAACGAAAAACGCAAAAAGCGAGCCTAAACACCGAAAAACTAGCAATATAAGCAAACATCGGGTGAAAGGACTATTGTGTGATACGCGGAACCACATAAAAACGCGAATAAACACGCGAGAGAAAGCGAAGCTTATGATTGGTCAAGCGACAATCCCCACTAAGGATACGCCTTTGTGTTACCAGACCCGCGCACAAACCGGAAGGGGGCGCGACTCTGGCGCACAACATGATCCATGTTCACGATCAATCGAAATGGAGTCTTCGCGGCAAGTAGACGTTCCGTCTGTAGAAGCAAGTGAGAAATCGAAACCAACGCGAGCCGAAATGGAGGAAACAATCGATTTACGGTTGACGCCAAGAGAACGGGCGATACGAGACAATGTGACGCAACGATTGGAACGAAGAAACAAAGCGTTGAAACGTTGCCATGACACGCGTCAAATGATTATATACGCACGAGAGTATGTAAACGCAACGCCGAAATTTATAGAGCCAAATGAACAGGAAGCTCAAGAAGATGAGGAAGCAAGTGACCGATTATCTGTGGCGATCAGGGAAGCAGAAGAATTGCAGGGACGTACCCGATCCAAACACAAA
>NW_020221185.1:0-2504 GCF_003070985.1 Temnothorax curvispinosus
ATTCCGAGATTTCGGAAAACTAGCAGATAATTTTTTCAATAGACTTTATTTGTCAAAATCAACAGAACTATTATTAAAAAGTATCAGGAACTATAGAACTCGACTGCATGCGACAAGAACTCTTTTTTATTTTTGATGTGCTAGAAAATGATCTGCTACGGGAAGTTAGCAATCATTTTTTCGATCGACTGTTTTTTGAGTAAAATCACCAGAACTATTACTAAAACGTATCAGAAACTATAGAACTCGATTGCATGCGACAAGAACTCCCTTTTATTTTTGATCTGCTGGAAAATGATATGCCAACTTCACAGGTACCCCGACGAGTGGGCGTATCGCCGTGCAATAGTGCAAACTTTGTCGTTTAAGTGACAGCAACAAATACACTTTGTGCGCGTAATATATGTGCACGTGTTATCCGATATAGGCGCTTTGCGTAGCTGGCCGCGCAGCTGGTTGATAATCTCGCTACTCCCGTCACACGTGGGATACTTTACGGCGCTGCGTGCATACGCGACGCTCGAAGAAGAATTAAGACGCATCTGACGCGAACGAGTCGTTAATCAGCTTTACGAGCCGCGGATAATACACACCGACGCCGACGTGACGCGGTTGCATAAGTGGCGATCTTATCTATGCCGATTAGAAAAAAACCGTAAAAAAGAACGTCGGTTACGATAACGAATTGGCCGCTAAATAAGATCGTAAATAAAAAAAAGTGACGATTCGTCAAAGTATTTTCTTCAAAACAGATATATATATTCATGGCTGAACGAAAATGAGGTAACATTGCGTGGTCCAAGAGAAACTTTGACTTTGATACGATGATGACAGCTTGCGACATGCTAAATTGTCTAAATAAGCTTTGAAACAAGCAGCAAGCTGGCTGGCTGCGCTTTTCTCCGGCAGATTCGATCGATACGGACCACACAGCGCGGATATATCGAATCGGAGTATTTGGCGCACAGCACATACGGACATACGTACATACGGCAACGGCTCGTACGCCTCCGGCTGCTCGTGCGGATCCCGGCAATATCGCGTATGCATAATACGAGACAATGTAACTCAAGCCCGGGTACGCCGCACAATTAGTGTGCGCGCGGTTGTCGCGGGCCGTATCGCAAGCCGCAACGACGACGCGCGTGTGTCGCCGGCATTGCCGACGCCTATATTTGAATCGCGTCGGCGCGATGCGTGCGTGCGTGCGTGCGTGCGTGCATATACGAGCGTACGTATACGTGCGTGAATACGTGAAGCAAACTATCGCCCGCGGTCGCCGAGTAGTCGTCGTCGCTGTCGCGTCTGTAATTATGCTTTTCCATCTCCGCATTTCCATCTCCTGTGTTTCGCACAGAGAGAAGGAGACAGAGGCAGAGGCAGAAATAAAGACAGAGACCGATAGAGAGAAAGAGAGAGAACTAGACAGAGACAGAGGAGAAAGGAAGAGAACGAGCGAGAGAGCGAAAACATACGCTTGTAAGAGGTGAGAGGATGATAGAACATATTTCTCACGGAAAAGAAAAAGAAGCGACAATTATAAGAAAGAGAGAGGAGACTGCGTGAAGATGGATGGAGAGAGCCGTATTGTGCATCGCGCAGTGGTGCAAGTGAGTCGATAGCATTATACGTATTTGTGATAGGAGGGACTGCGATAGCACGGGATGTTCTTCATTGAAAAGAAAGAGACGGACGTGTGATACGCTTGATAACCGACGGAGAGGGACAGTTGGAGCGAGAAAGAAGCCGAAAAAGACTGCAGGCTGCAGCGGTTGTGAGAGCGACAAGGAGCGCGATACCGTGGCCGATGAGTGCAACGAGGATACAGCGTATATTTTTCTTCGTCGCACCCGATGGAGCTGGAACTCGCGAGTGCAGCGAGGACGGCGCGATACCTCGGCCAAGGAAAGGACAGCGCGAGCAGTCGCTTTCGTGTAACGTGCACGCGATAAGGACGCGCGATTGCACCCTCGCCGTGAGGGTGAGAAACGTAGAGCGACATTGTCGTAGAGAAAGGAACGGAGAGCGACGTAAGGACGAATGAAGAATAGAGAGCGACGTTGTTGTAGAAAGAAAAAGAGAAGTATACGTCGTCGAAGAGGAGGGCCTTCGATGAGAAGGATCGGCGAGTCGGAAGATCGCTGGTGCGCGAGAGAAAAAGACGGCAGGAAGAGACAGAGGAATCGCCGCGGAAGGAGAACGTCTGAGAAAGATAAAAGAAGCGCGAGAGACGTGGTGTGTTAATGCGAGTGGTATCGGTATGAGTTATAAGAGAAGAAAGAAAGAGAACAAGCGACGCATCACTTGTTTATCCATCAAGTGCCGAAGTATAATAATGAAAACTGATACTATAAATCTAAATGATATAGTCGAGCTAATTAACAGTGAAATACAATCTCATTATCGACGTGCATAATCGATGAGTTATAATGCAAAGAGAGAAAGAGAGGAGAGAGAGAAAATTTCGTGCGCGCGCGTCCGTGTGTACGTGTACGTATCTATAT
>NW_020221186.1:0-148 GCF_003070985.1 Temnothorax curvispinosus
TTTTGAAAATTTATTCCATACACATGCCTGTATATATATATATATATGTGTGTTATGGCGTCGCATCGATGCTATATTTTTCAAATCGATCATGCGTCAGCGCGTGCCCGGCTACGCTTCCCTCGCGCCAAAATAGTGACTCACTTTT
>NW_020221186.1:248-1080 GCF_003070985.1 Temnothorax curvispinosus
CTATCTCACACATCTATCTCTTTATATCTCACTCATCTATCTCTTTATATCTCACTCATCTATCTCTTTATACATCTATCTCTAATTCTCTTATTGTCACTGTTGCCTCTATTTCTATCTCTCAAGAAGAAGGCAAAAACATCTATTTCCTTCTAACAGCATTTATCGAACGAACGTTCTTATTTGCTGAGAATTCTCTCGTTTTGCTCGTCAGCAACGAGGAATATTATTTACTTACCCTCTAATCTTCTAGATTCTTCTAAATACTTTTGTCTTCCCGATGCCCTTCGCCGGCGTCTCACACACTTCGCGTTACACGTTCAACTAGATGTTTTCGTGCTTCGTTCTTCACGCAGGGAAATCGTGCCCTAGGCCCATAACCTGTAGGCTATTCGACAACGGCAACTGTATGCGTGGCGAGGTGGACAGGAAAAACACAGGGATTTCTCGAATACTCTATATATTTGTTTTCTGTACACTTAAACACGTCTGTAAGCTATGACACCGTGAGCTCTTGTGAGCTCACACAACGACCGCACGTAAGCGTGGCGCCCCGAGGCTCGCGCCACTCGGGAGCTGCCCTCTAGAAGGGCGGGAGCACGTCGCTCGTTCAAAGCCCGGCTTCTCATAATATTATTAAGTATAAAATTCACCGATGGACTGTTTTGTCACTATTTATCTGTCTGTTATACACTTTATCAGTCTAAACTTATTATAAGTATAAATGCATTATTATAGTATAAATGTCTCATTATGTTATAAATTGATACTACATTTAATATTAATATATCTAAAATAAGATAAATATTATTAAGTATAAAATTCACCGATG
>NW_020221187.1:0-3329 GCF_003070985.1 Temnothorax curvispinosus
CTTAGGGACCCTCCTCCTTTGTACATTTTTGTTGAAATATTTAATTTTTTGTAGAAATAGTTATTTTTTTGTAGAAATATCTACGAAATAGTACCACAAATTACAATGTTCTCAAATCAAGAAATTATTGCGAGTAGTATTTTATAAAAAATTACAATTTTATAAAAAATAGTACAAAGATCTACAAATTTTAAAAACTTAAAAAGAAACAAAATCTTAAAAAATTAAAACATCTGCTTACTTGTAGAATACTACAATTATTTATAAATGACTATAGAAATCTACCACAATTTACGTATCGTAAAACTATGCAACTTAGGGTGCATTCGGGGAGCACGCTATTAGCACAATTATCGTCCAAAACTGTTCGAGGAGACGCTTTGTGGCGCTGTGATATACGATGATGACGTCACTGGAAAGGCAGCGTGACGTCATCACTCACGCTATTTTCGCTATTATTTTCGAGGTGAGGCACGAAATACTATTAGCGCTTAAGCTGCGTTCGGGGAGCTTGCTATCGCTGTCGCCCTATTGGCTTTTTGAACGAAGTTCATAGCGTTTGTGTTTATAGCGTTAATGGCCTAGTTTACACCGATCACTTGATACGCGTATTAAATATAGTAAATAAGTCTGATTATTGGCTGATCAGTTCAAATATACTATTTGATACGCGTATCAAGAGATCGGTATAAACTAGGCCAATAGCGTCTCCCCGAATGCACCCACTGACGGAAGCAGCCATATTGCTTTTCTCGCAAAACAGGTCGCGCGCTGATTGGTTCAAAAACTGAACGAGTGCGCAGCATCGGGAATGCTTTATCAGGAATGCTGTCTACTTACACCATGGGCATGGGTCGCATCATCAGTAACATTATTGACGTGGAATTGGAATACACATATCTATGCAACCCGAATCGGGTCGAGTAGCAAATCGAAAACGCCATAAATTTCAATCCAATCTCAATCCCAATCCGTAGTCTGATACGGGCAAAGGGACTCTAGTGTCGACTTGAGTCGCTAAATGAAAAGCACACATTAGAGACTTTCTAGAAAACGCGTATTAGCATTTTTTACGTATCAAGTTCCCGTTCTATATCTATTGATGCATCTATGGTAAATTCCGTAAAGTAATGTGCGAAGGATGATTCTTGGAATGATATGAAGACGCTAATTACATTTTTGGGGCAGTTTTTCGGTATATTCTGATCAATTCTGATATACTCTGTGATAAACGGAATAAAATAATCTAAATGTGTCCGCAAGAATGCTCGGTATAATTGTAGCTGGCCGACTCGTGAGTACATTAAACTCCATTATGCTATCACATTTCTTAATTGTTAACGTCAGGTTTATTTCGATCGATTATGAATTATAAAACATACTTTTTATTTGTAGTTTTTGTCTTATTAACTTGGCAGAACAAACTCTATATAATACAAATATAATGTTATTTTTACAGTTACTCTGTAATTGTTTGCTTTATAATAAAAAGGTTTTAAAAAAAAATTTTGAAGCTTATCAATTTTATTGATATAATTTGGATCCAACAAAAGTTTAAAATATTCTAAAATTTTCAGTTATAACTTAAGATTTTAAATTACGACTAAACTCTACTTTAGTAGTCTTACTGTATATTTTTGCCTTAGTATCTGCTGGATTAATAAATACTATTTTATATATTTAACAATAGCAGCAATTGTAAAATTGTTATTATTACATACATTAGTAAAATTTGATTGAGATATGATCAATTATTCTTTATTAACTTTTGTAATAAGATTTTAGAATATGAAGGAAATATAAATAATAGTTAATTTTTAATGATATGGAAACAGGAGTGTTTAATAATATATATTTTTTATTTACAATAGATCAATTACTTATAATATGCTAACTTTACAATAGGCTAGTTATTATAACCTACAATAAAAACATCTCACACACACAGACACACACACACACACACACACACATACACACACACACACAGGGTGTTTAAAAAAAGTGTCCCATATTTTGAGAACAGGTAGTATGCATCAAAATAAGAAGAAAATGTTCAGTAAACATGGGTTCTAAATTAAATACCTGTTGAGATATGGATTAATCTTTATTATATACTATATGAGGTGTTCTATGTGGTTCTCAATCATTTATTTTAAATTAAAAAAATACCAATTCCTACAATGTTTGTATGTTGTCGATACTTGATAATGACTAATGATCAAACTTTACTGCACTGCAGAAATAATACAACTAATATAAGAAGAGGGCAATGTTTATCATTTAAAGACCTTAATTTATTCAACATCTATCGACGACGTACAAACATTATAGGAATGTATATTTTTTTATTTAAAATATGTGACAATGAGTGAAAATCACATAGAACACCTCCTATATAATAAAGATTAGTCCATATCTCAACACGTATTTGATTTAGGACCCATGCTTACTGGACATTTTCTTCTCATTTTGATGAGTACTACCTGTTCTCAAAATATGGGACACTTTTTTTTTAAACACACTGTATATATAAATGTAATGTTCATATTTTAGGTCCAAACCGATTTTCAACAAGTTGGTGAAAATCAGTTCTTAATTACTATACCTGACGCTGATAATATAAACCATATAGTAGTATTTCTCACTGGCACTGTCCCTTTCCCAGATGGTATGGGAGGTGCAGGTAAGACAGAAGACAATAAAGATTACTTTTGCAAATAAACTATGGAGATGTCTAGACTTTTTTTATATTGAAATTAATTTAAACAATTATCATTTACAGTATACTTTAGTTGGCCAGATCCGAATGCGCCGCCCAACTGGCAATTCCTTGGATACGTTTCCAATTCTAAGCCATCGGCCATCTTTAAAATATCGAATCTAAAGAAAAATCATGAATTTGAAAACAGCAATTTAGGAATTTTTGGGGTTGGTAAGATCTCGCACTTCGCGCAGATTGGTGTGTCGGTTGAACCACTGGCGGTGATTGAGCAGCAAGTAGCTACCGTTGCCGCAACTACGACCAACTCTTTCGTGGAATTTGTACAAAAGATGTTAACAAGTTTTGTGAATTATGTGACTAGTTTCACAGTGACGCAAGGGCAAATGACGCCAAATCCTACTGAGAACTATGTGCCTCTATCTACATTACAGAGCTGGTATGAAACCTTTGAGAGACGGTTGCAGCAGAATCCGAATTTTTGGAAGTCATGATTATAATTATGATCACATAGTATGAAATTTGGATTTTCTATTGATACACACACACACACACACACACACACACACACACACACACACACACACACACACACACACACACACAC